>NC_064812.1:47525792-47825792 GCF_023721935.1 Panthera uncia | reverse complement strand
ATATGAATCCATCTCTGTAAAATAGCGTAGGGAGGAATTTAAGAGAAAGTAAAATGTGCTTTAAAAAATATCACGTTGATGAGAAATGGAAGCATTAAAATAGAATAATAAACATGAGCAAAACCCAGAATATGTCAGCTTGTAATCACGATGGTATTGTTATTATTTGGTGTATTACATTGTATTTAGGAATAATTGTTTATTTTTGAGGTGGTCCATTAAAAAGTAAATAAAACCAATGTGCTCTGACAGAATCCTCAGTCATATGTAGATTACACTGCCTATGCTTTCTAATAATATCAAATATTGTTAAACATACTATTTCTTTTTAGAATTGTAAATGTATTACTGGAAAACCAAATTAGAGTTCATATCTTTTCTCAAGTATACAAGTCACCCTATTTGTTCCCACATAAATCATATTAAAGGGCCAACATTGCTTAAATGATCCAGTTTATCAACGATATTTAGTAAATACCTAAAGGGAACAATGCATTCACCATACCTACCTGGGGATAGGTAGAACAGAATTTAAGAAACATGAGAGATTACATAAATGTTAAATACTTTATCTGGAGAATTATATATATAACTATCTGTGTATAATCATAAAAGAAGCCATGCAATAATTAGTTTTGAAATATTTAAAAATACTTGAAGAGTGATTTCTTTGTTCATTTAGGTTGTTGACTTTTGGAAGATAGGAAATAATTTGTTTTGCAGTTTATGTACATGCTTCTCAGACATTACCTTGAACACCTAAATAAAAATGAAAACAAATATTATTAAGTTTAAGCAAATATAAATATGCTCTTTTTATATAATGCCACTGGGAATATAGTTTATCAGATTATTTTTATGAAGGTAATATATTTTGTCCAGATTCAGAACTTATACCTCAAGTCATTTAGATTAAAATTATGAATACCAACTATTTTAATTTTACTGATATCAGAAATTCTTATCCTACCATTAAAACAAGTATACTACTTTTGTAATGAAAAAGAATTGCTTTTCATATAAAAAATGAATTAACACTGTTTTTAATTATATCTCATTCAACTATTCATGACTGAAAAAATAAAGGATAGCAATAGATTTAAATTGTCTTTCCCAAAAGGAAAATTTCAATTCCAAGATGACATTGCTACAGACTCTCCGAAAGTTTGTTTTTAAAGGGAAAGAATGTCCAAAGACCTTTATCTCTGATAATGATTCTCTTAATCAAAAGCCTAGGAAACTAGTTTTTTATTTACTGTAGATAGGTCTTTTAGACATTTTAGGAGCTATGAATACATTCTATCAAAAATATCTATTTCCCAGTCCATCAGTATTTCTCCTTCTTGCTGAGGCAAGTTATAACCAGGTGTCTCCTTGATAACAATGTTAATCAGAAGAGCCAAAACCTTTGCACAATTTGCCAGAGTAAATATGCTTCCCTTTCCTTTGTTTTTTGTTTTTTGCTGTATGATAAAATTTTGATATAAAAATACATTTTCCAAGTTAAAAATAAGGTATGACACTTAAAAGTATTTTTTTCTCTTATGAATCTTTTTTGCTCATTACGAATGTTGTTAAAACAAATATGAAAATTAATTTGAATAAAATTTTTGTTTTATTTTGGGTTTTCATGGACAAAGCTTTGAGTGAAAATATTATATTTCATATAATTGTCTCACAGTATATCATTTTATCCCATTAAGCATGTTATAAATATATTGAAGAACTGTTTTGTTAATGATAAAACCAGCCACATATTTTTAATATCTTGCAGATATTTAAAAGTAGTTGTTTCTTAATGAATTAGTTTATCCCATGAAAATATCATGAAATTAATAATGCGTCTTATTTTGATTGATTGAGTTCCATTTTCCTTAGTCCTCAAAACCATATTGAAATTTAAAAGAGCCCAGGCGCGCCTAGGTGGCTCAGTTGGTTGAGCATCCGACTTCAGCTCAGGTCATGATCTCTCAGCTGACAAGTTCGAGCCCTGTGTCGGGCTCTGTGCTGATAGCTCAGAGCCTGGAGCCTGCTTCAGATTCTGTGTCTCCCTCTCTCTCTGTCTATATCCCACTCAGCTCTGTCTCTCAAAAATAAAGATAAACATTAAAAAAATTAAAAAAAAAAATAAAAGATCCCAATAGGTAGCATTCCTTTTATTTGCCTGAATTCTAAAGCAAATGAGAACAACACAAAAGAATAGAGTAGAAGGGAGATCAAAATAGTAGCTTTATTGCTGATAGAAACTGGAGAATGTAGTTCTCGTATCTGTAGACTAGAGTCCTAATCCTAAACACCAAAATTCACCTGGATTACCTAGAGTCATTAGCAGTGCTCAACAACCAGATATCTTCTCACACAGACGATAGAGCAGGGTTTCCCAGTAGAAATTATGGAGAAGCAGGAAGAAACACCCTTCTTGGTAGACAAACTGGATCCCAAGGGGAGGTGGAGAAGAAATGTTAGAATTCAGTGTCTCAATCTTTGTTCCAGGCTAGGAATGATTGACATGGCAGAAAGAGGCCGCAAATGTTAAATTTTTCATAATCCTGCCTCCAGAAGAAGTCAACAATAAATATTTCCTCTAATACTCTGCAGAAATCCCCACAGCCACTGGGTCATTGTCTTGAACATTGGAACAAACCATTTCATTGCATTCTACATATGACATGTACACTCTTGGAGTTGAGAAAAGTTGTAATACTACCAATACTACCAATACTATCAATTCTTCCTCCTAATTACCCCTTAAATTTTCTTGCCATATCTTAGTTCATAATTTAATTATCTTCTACCTAGATTTTCCAGTAGCCACTTAAGTAGTCTCCCTGTCTCTAGCTTTGTTATTTCTAATCCATTATTCATATAGTCCCTAATTAAATTGCTACAATGCAAATCTGTTAGTCTTTCCCCTACTTAAAGTCTTTCATTGACTCCCATCATCTATAACAGTTCTTCTTAATATCTTCATCATAGAACACATAAAAATTGTGATATTTTAAAGAAATTTAGGGCAAATAGAGGAAAATACATTGCTCTCAATCTAAGTTGTGATTTATCAGACTCCTGCATCTCAATCCCTTTTAGCTGCACCAGGACTGAGGAGATCATCCGTGTCTCACTGACCTTAAGCCTTTTGTTAAACACTGATTGAGAAGCTCTGAACTCTATAGAAAGTTGAAAGTTCTTAAGAGGGCTTAAGATCCATTGCAAT
This sequence comes from Panthera uncia, assembly GCF_023721935.1. NCBI lineage: Eukaryota > Metazoa > Chordata > Mammalia > Carnivora > Felidae > Panthera > Panthera uncia. Next base: position 47,822,578 of record NC_064812.1, on the reverse strand, counting down.
ATGGGCTCTGCCAGGCCGCTTATCTCTTCATTCTTACTACTTAACTGCTCATCAATATTGAGCTAAGTATAATTTCTGTAAAAGGGTATGTTGTTTTATGCTTCTAAGCCCTTTGTCTATTCTATTGCATTTCTCTGAAATGAGTTTTCTCTCCTTTACCAGCTGGAAAACCATTATTTTTTTTAAGCTGGAAAACCATTATTTATCCTTCTAAATTCCAAGTATTAGAATTTACCTGTTTCCAGGAAATTTCTCCTTATAAACATGCTTCTTGCTACACATACTACAGTATTTTATTGTATATATACACATCTGCTTTTCCTAATAAACTTTGAGTTCAAAAGACAACATTCACAATAGATGCTCAGTAAGTGACAACAAAACAGAGGCCTCCTCCTCTGTAAAGTTGTAACTGATGACTTTAGATCATGGTGACCCTTTGACACATTGACAGTCATTTAAAATACACAATAAATGCCTTACTGAATATAATTCTTTTATTGTATTGTATTATATCCCTTTTTATGACTAGTAGTATACAATTTCCAGTTCATTCATTATTTATTTCTTATCCTGCTAATTGGATTATAAATTTCTTTAGGTCAAGGAACATGCCATTGTTAATTTTTCTATCCCATAGCACCTAGATTCTTTATGGATAGTCAATACTTTTTAATATTTTTTCACAAACCTATTGATTTCCAAATATCTCCATAAAGTCTGAGTTAGTTTTATGGTTAGTGGTTACTATTGACATTGCCTCCAAGATGGGTTTTTTTGGAAGATCATGTTAGGGAGAAAATATCTATGATTTAATAAAAATGGATGGCACTGAAAATTAAATAAAAATAGTTCTTTGTTAAGTGATACTATTGTGTCCACAAATAAATGGTCTACTTCATTCTCTGATACTCATACATATCAATAATCTATCTCATTAAAAGTCCTAGGCTTTCGAGAAAGACAGATACCATATGGTTTCACTCTTATGTGGATCCTGAGAAACATAACAGAAACCCATGGGGGAGGGGAAGGAAAAAAAAAAAAAAAAGAGGTTAGAGTGGGAGAGAGCCAAAGCATAAGAGACTGTTAAAAACTGAGAACAAATTGAGGGTTGATGGGGGGGTGGGAGGGAGGGCAGGGTGGGTGATGGGTATCGAGGAGGGCACCTTTTGGGATGAGCACTGGGTGTTGTATGGAAACCAATTTGACAGTAAATTTCATATATTAAAAAATAAAAAATAAAAAAAATTAAAAAAAAAAAAAGTCCTAGGCTTTTAGGGTGCGTGGGTGTTAAGCATCTGACTTCAGCTCAGGTTATGATCTCATGGTTCATGAGTTCGAGTCCCACAGAGGGTGAGCTCGACTCCCCCATTGGGTGAGCACAAGCCCCACTTTGGCTGAACACAAGCATGCCCTGCTTCGGATGAGATCCACTTCTCTCTCTTTGTTTCTCTCTAGCTCTGCCCCTCGCTCACTTGTGCCCCCTCTCTCTCAAAAAAAAAAAAAAAATGTTTAAAAAATAAAATAAAATACCTAAACTTTTATATGGCAAAAATTTTTAAGTTTTTATTTAAATTCCAGTTAGTTAATATACAGTGTAATATTACTTTCAGGTGTACAATATAGTGATTCAACACTTCCGTACAACACCAGGTGCTCATCACAAGTGCCCTCCTTTGTCCCTATTTAACTTATCCCTCCCACACACACACCTCTATTCTGCTAACCATCAGTTTGTTCTCTATAGTTAAGAGTCTGTTTCTTGGTTTGCCTCTTTCTTTTCTCCCTTTGCTCATTTGTTTTGTTTCTTAAATTCCACACATGAGTGAATTACAGCAAAATTCTTAACGATATGTTTAATCAATTCACATATATATATATTTTTTTAGATTTCCAGAACAAGTTTTCTTTATGTGTGAGATGGCATGCTTCCTTTTTGTAAACAATGTAATCAATGATATTTTCCACTTTTCTTAGATTCCCAGAAATTGGTAACTAATTAATTGTGGTAACTTCTTTTACCTAGTAAACTCACACTAGTATTTCTGTCCTTCCCTCCCTAATTTTCATTTCTGCTACTTTAATCAATTTTTAGTTATGACTATATATTTACCTTATTACAGATTCTTTTTTAGTACATATGTTATAAATTTTAAAAATATGTAACTATCAAGTATGTGATTTAGAAGTAGATGGATAACATCTTTCAATAATAAAGACAGAATTTACTTCTTTTGACTAATGGGTTTAGCTATTGGCTGGTGTTTTTTTCTCAAGAAAAAAATCAAGTGTTATTGGAAACTAGACTTTTCTAATGATGATCAATGACCAGTAACACTTCTACGGACCCTGAATTATAAAAGTATCAGCTCAATGAGTTTAGGTCAATCCACTATCCATATAGGTGATATTGAAATATAGTTGACCCTGACTATAAATAACAAAATCTGACATTCAGCCAGGCAGAATTTTGGGTTAAAGGCATTTATCAAAAGCAGAGTTAATGATGCATCTCTTGCTTGCCTGGACATGAAGCATTTTGATAACAATAATTAGTTCAATTTTAGTCCTTAACCTTCATAGGTTTTGATTCTTTAATCCTGTAACTATATGAACCTTAATCTTGAATTTACTTTCAGCAGGGAATTTGAGTGACAGGTCTTGCAAAGTTAAAGTTAATGTGTTATATTTACTTAGAAAATGTTTTGTATACTTCAAATTTGTGATTTTTAAATAAAAGGAAAATATTATAAATTTTTGGTAAATAGGAAATTACCATGCCATGCAGAGTGCCTTGCTGGCTTAACAGACAATACAAATTAATCAAATATGAAATTCACTCCAAAGATTGATGAGAACCCAGTATTTCTTAAATGTGTTTTTAGAATTAGTTCACATAAAACATCACATCAAGTTTCTCTGTAAATTCTATGCCTCAATATATCTGCAGACTCCAAATGTATGTATATACCTATGTAATTGTATAAAGTTACATTACATTTTTTGATAACTTTTAATATTTATATTGGAAATGCTTACTTAATTGTTATAGTCTACAATAGTTTGCATCTAACGAATTCAATATTACAGCTTCTGATCATTCTAACCACACTTTCATAGTATATATTTTATGTTCTTTTGGTTATTGATATTATTTGGCAAATCTAATCACTGAAAAAATCCTGATCCCTTATAAAACAATTCGTGGAAAAGACAATCAGAATGTAGACAATATTGTATCCCATCAACAGGCACATGGCAGTTATATCTAGTATGTTATATACCCACTGAAATGTGATAATTAAAATGAATTATTTCCTCTGCACTTCATCTGTCTTGTATTGTGGCATAGTGTTTTTCTAAAGAATTTCTGATATTGCGTCTTAACTGATGGATAAATATTGACTACTTGTATCACGTACATAACTTGATAAAATCACTTCTATTTATAGAACAATCCACAAATGATAAAAATATTGCATTTTAAAATTTGAACCTTGAACCAGGATTTTTTTGAACCAAGATTTTAATAACAATAATTTTAGTAAAAGAAACTATAATTGAGGACTTTTGTTCCCACTTTTGATATTATTTTCCTCTACCATGTTCTAGACTGGCATACCTGTATGGCAGGACTGACTAGAAGTTTAGCAATCCCCCTTTTCTCTTCCTGAGCACAAAGGAAGGTTAAGTTCCCCAGCCTCTCTTGCAGTTAGGTTGGAACCATGCAACTGGCTGTGACTAATAGAATAAAGGGAAATTATTTTAGCCTGGCCATGAAAGATACAATCTCCTATGATCTCACTCGCTGTCTGAAAGTGAAGTGCTCCAAGATAGCAGAATCACATGATGGTGGGAACCATGGACTCTGGGATCCTTTTCTTGGATGGAACTTCCCAAAAGAATAGCTCAGCCAGGAACATCTGTATTAGACCTCGTGCAAGTGTCAAATAAACATTTGTTGAATTAAGCAACCACGATTTTGGTTTGTTTGTTATAGCAACTAGCAAGTGCTACCTTGAGTCATACAACGGGCAGAAATGCAAAATTTTCTGAGGAGTTCTTAGAAAAGTAAAAATTTCCAAATTAAGACATTAAATGAATATCCTTTTCATGATTATTCTTTTATTCTTAACATCTAGAAATCTACTGAAAAAGAGTTTCAAGACACAATTAGGAATAAGAATATATGTGTGCATAAAGAAGGTATAGGCTAACTTTTAGAATAAATTTTAAAATTATTTTTGGATAATGACATTAAAATATCACATAGGCAAGAGATAGCAGAAACATTAACTCAGTTCTTTTAAAAAATTAATATACTTTTAAAATTCACTGATAAAATCTTTTAAAAACATCTTATAAGATACTTATATATTTCCAGAACATATCCAATGCTATAGAATATACTGTGTGGTGGCAGTTAACACAGAAAGAAGTTAAGTCGAATTTAGTACATTTTGAAGAGAAAGAAAAAAGTTAGACAAATCAAAAATCAAAATAAGCCTCATTAGACTATATCAGATCCACCAATACCTAATAGAAAATGACCCAGAAATATTTGCAGACAAGGTTATCAGTAAATCTACTGAGAGAATTTACAATGGCCATCTTTTCCAAAGGCAGACAATTCATTATAAGTAAGTCTTTATATTCAGTGTAGGTATTCTACAGTCTTTTTTCTTAGGATGTTGTATTATAGTGACTAATTAAGGCTATTAGATTGAAATCTTGGCTTAGAAACCATTTCAAAGTCTCAAAGAAAATAATGAAATACATTATAACATGCAAGACAAAATTTTTGTCTTTTATTTTTTAAATGCCTTTTCTCATATAAAATCCCACAAAATTGGTTATAGTTATCATTTATTAGAAGTTAAATTTGTTTTAAAAATTTTAAGGTCTATTCAAAGTGATACTGGATCCCTTCCTTAATACTTTCCTGATCTGCCTCTAGGAAGTGCATTCATGATTCTATGTCTATCTTAAGACCTTGGATCTATCTGGATCTCTACTAGTAAGAGATACATAGATCTCTTGGCGGAGGGATTGCACTTTCTCTGTACACATTTAATAGTTTACTATTTAATTATATATGCTGGCTTCTGAGGGATGTCTAGGTGGCTCAGTCAGTTAAGCATCTGACTCTTGATTTTGGCTCAGGTCATGATCTCACAGTTCATAAGATGGTGCTGACAGCACAGAGCCTGCTTGGGATTCTTTCTCTCTCTCTTTCTTCCCCTCCACCCTTCTTGCATGTTCTCTTGCTCTCTCCAAAATATAAGTAAATATTTAAAAATATATACTTATATACTGGCTGCTGAGAGTCTTTTATGTTCTATTGTTGTGCTTCGCTGTTGTGCTATATCTTTCCAATAGGTTTATTCAGTCTTTAAAACAATGCTTATGTGTTGGTATTTTATTGGAGTTGAAAAAATGGAAAGATATTAAAAATAACAGAATGTCTGAAGATAAATTAACAAATTCTCATACAAATCATCTTTATAGGGATTAGAACTAAGGTGCTTTGGGAATGTGGATTTTTACCTAGAAATTAAAAGCAAATTGTGTCAGAAAGTGCATGGGGAGAAGGCATGTACTCAGTTGGTGAATCAGAGAAGTTATATGGAGGATCAGGAATGTATAATTAGAGAAAAAGAGTTAGGACTCCATAGTTTATCTGGGCAACACAATGTCAAGAAATGGGCTTAAAGTTTATGTGGAAAAATGGGTAATGATCTTGTCAAAGTGCTTGAAAAATCAAAATGGAGCAAGGTCAATAAAATAGAGTTCGGTTGTTTGCCAAAATCTTTGGTGACTGAGATGCTGCCTACATGCTTATACAGAGTCTGATCAGCATCCAACTCAAAAGGTGAGTTCATGTAACTCTGCAGGCAGAGGAATTTCTTGTCACCTGGTCACAATGAATAATTCAAGGAGAAATGAGGAAGGGATTTTTTGCCAACTTACATATTTACAAATGAGGGTTGCGTAAAGCATGTCCAAATTCATTCATCCATGCATCCATCATCCAGTCAGTTAACAAATAATTTTGAGCACTTACATTATCCAGGGCACTCTTTCAGGTGCTAAGGGAATGACACCTGGAAAGAACCCTAATCCCATCAGTTCATATTCTAATGAGAGAAGAGATACACAATACATAATTGAACAAACACAAAAATGAGAAAATTCTTTTAGTTAAGTTTATTAAACTCGTTTTATAGAAGAGGAAACTAGAGCATATATAACTTAAGTCACTTGCATAATTACAACAGTTTGTAAGGGGTAGACCCAGAATTCGGATCCAAGATAATAACATGAAATATTAGGATGAAATATAGAAAAATGAACAAAATTTCTTTGTTTATTATGATTACTTACATAAACAAGAGTGTTCATTTAATTACTAGCTAAAAGATCAAAGTAATTTAATAATTAATGTTAATATTTTAATATTAAGATGTCAAATATCAAGAGTATAAACTCAAAATTTAATAGCTTTTTATAATAAAATATTATCTAGTTGGAACTACTAGATACTACTTGTTGATGACAAGAAAAAGTATAAAGTAAAATGAGTGACCCAATAACAGAAACCTAGGGTCTACATGAAATAAATCATAAAAATATTATTAAAGAATATAAAACAAATAAAGACATATTTATGATTTGATGACAAAATTTAAATCATAAAATGTCATCTTTTCCACAATGTACATATAATTTAAATACAATATGTTCAGCATTTCAACATTTCCATGAGAATATCTAACTAGAAAAATAGTTAAAGTTTTAAATATATTATAAGCAAAAGAATGTGATGTTACTACAAGAAGATATATATTAATCAGATTCAGGAATGACCGAGAAATCAGTCCATGTAACTATAGATTTTCCTTGTAGAGAAGTGAGTGCTCTCATATATCATTGGAGGGAGTGTGAAATGCTTTTTAGAATGTTATCTGACATTATTAATGTGATTCTTTCAAAGTACAAACCTCCTGACTCAGCAATGTAATTTTAGGATTCACTCCTCCAGGAAAAAAAACTACCAGAAAATGAATATTTATTACATCAATTCTGTTTGTTTGTTTGTTTGTTTGTTTGTTTGCTTTTGGAGTGACCTAAAACTCGAAGCGACCTCAATGGACATCAGCTAGTAAAGTAGTGACTAAATTATAGAATAACTGGATTATAAAGCATTGTGCAACTACCGACTGGTGTGACCAAACATCTAGTGTGACCATACTCCCTGTTTCTCCTAGGACAGTCTCAGTTAAAACTGGTGTCCAAACTGAGTTTTAATAGCATAGTCTTTCTTGGTTTGGATAATGAATTAGTCTTTCTAATTACATTTCTATCTGTTTATATTAAATAATTTCCAAAATATATTTCAGGATATATATATATATATATATATACACACACATATATATATATACACACATATATATATATATATATATATAAAGTATATATAAAGAAAAAAATAGAAATCATATGCAAATATTTATCTGAGAATACACTAAAGGATGGCATATACACACCAAGCTGTCAATTTCTGTTGACAGTATTTGGATTGAGAAGGATATTTATTTCACGTTGGAATTAGAAAAAACAACTGTATACAATATTTAAGTGGCAAAAAGAAAAAAGTTGAATAGCTGACTTGGTCCCAAATTTTTATGAGGCCTTTGAAATCCTCATAATTTTTTTCATTTTGTTTTAATATTCAATTTTGTAAAAAAAATAATAATAATAAGTATTCATTTCTTTAAGTAAACTCTAGGCCCAATGTGGGACTTGAACTCATGACCCAAAAATCAAGAGTCACATGCTGTACCAACTGAGCCAGCGAGGTGTCCCCAAAATGTTCATTTTTTATGTGATTTTATTATGGAGATATCAGCTAATTAAAAAACTAATAATGGGGGGCGCCTGGGTGGCTCAGTCGGTTGAGTGGCGGACTTCGGCTCAGGTCATGATCTCGCGGTCCCTGAGTTCGAGCCCCGCGTTGGGCTCTGTGCTGACAGCTCAGAGCCTGGAGCCTGTTTCAGATTCTGTGTCTCCCTCTCTCTGACCCTCCCCCGTTCATGCTCTGTCTCTCTCTGTCTCAAAAATAAATAAATGTTAAAAAAAATTTTTTTTTAAAAACCTAATAATGGAAATCTTAACTCATTCCAGTTATCCCCACATGCTTCATACAGAGGTAGTTGTTTCAGCTTATCTTTTCATGAGACTTGTGATTTTATACTTGGTGCCATGGCCATTTGATAGTCCTTATCAAGGGTATTGAGCTGCACATTTATTTAGCACCTACCTTATGCCAGGCACCATGTTAGGTGCTATAAAAGTGTTTGTTACTCTCCTTTTAGAGAAAAGAACTAAGGTTACATAAAATTAAACTTTTTCATTCTACTACACTTAGGAAGTATAGATCAACATTTAAACAAAAGTCTCCCTGACTCCTGATACTTTTCTTTACCATACAGTTTCCTATGCATTTATAGTTCTGTTATTTTTCATACTATAATATCAATATACCCTTCTTTATTCACACTGAAAATTTTATACTACAGGAATTATTTCTTTTTGAATGGCAACTCCCCAGTGCAACATTAGCCTGTGTTTAGAATTATGTCACCTTTATCAACATTGCTATATGCATGACAAAATATAAATAGCAGCAAGTTGTATTAGCTTTGTTTTAAAGAAACACAACCTAGTGTTAGAAAAGATAAATGACTTGTCCAGCAGCACATTCCAAATCATGCAGTTAAAAATAGAATTGTGAAGAAGTTAAATGTTCTTGGCTTCCTTGTCTAGAATACTATTTATGAGATGCCAGTGATTCTTTTTAGAAAATGGTGATATAAATTTTATTGCTTGTCAGGACTGGTAATGATTATGAGACCTTAGTATTTTTGACTTGCTAAAAATAAATTCAAAGAAGACTTATTCATTTAAGACTATGTTGGTCTTCAAAATCATTTGACATGTGCTTTAAAGTAGACATACTGCTTGAATAATACAATAATATTGAATGTAAGAAGAAGGAGAAGTTTTAATTGTGTATTATAGGTATATTACATTGTCTAACAGACTCCTGCTAAATTTGGCTATTTCATCTATAGCAATTAGATACTTCTAAAATATATTGTTAATTTTTCTACAAATATTTACTGAGTGCCTGCTATGTGGCAGGCACTCTTCTAAGCACTGAAGACAAAATAGTGAACAAAAAAAAATCTTTGTTTTTATGAAATTTACATTAAATTTGAGGGATAAATATGAAAAACATATATGTATGGTATATATTAAATTTCAGGCAGTGGTAAGTGCTCTGAAGAAAAACAAAGCAGATCAGAAGACAGAGATAGATGGAGAAATGCTATTTTAGATAAAAAGGATCAAATACCATCTAATAGTATTATACCTGAGACCTGAAGGAAGTGAAGGATGCTCTGAGGAGGAAGGATGTAGTCAGAATGAATAGGGAGTATAAAGAATCTGAGGTGGATTGTGCACAGCATAATTAATGATAAATTCAGTATGGTTAAAATGAGTGACTAAAGGGGAAAATTGTAAGATGAAATCAGTGTAGCAGCCAAAGAAAAGTATATGCCAGACCATTAAACCATTGAAAGGACCTTATATTTTATTCTGGGTGAAGCAGAAAGGCATGGACATTTATATACAGAGGCGGTATATAATCTGATTTCAATTTTCAAAGAATCACATTGATTCTACATGAGGAATAGATTTGAGGAGCAAAGATTGAAGTGAAAACGTCAGTTGTGTGGGAATAAAAATTTATATAAAGGATGATGATAGTATAGTCTCAAAATTAACCTATAGATTCAGAGCAATCCCTATCAGATTCCCAGGCTATTTTTTTTGAAGAAAAGGATATATTGATCCTAAAATGTATATGAATACACAAGAAATCCAGAATAGCCAAAATAATCTTGATAAAGAACAAATATGGGGGACTTATACTTCCCAGTTTTAAAACTTATAAAGCTATGTAGTAATGGCATAAAGATAGACATATGTATCAATTGAATAAGATTGAGAGTCTAGAAATAAACCTATATAACTATGGTCAATTAAATTCTGGCATAGTGCCAAGACATGGAATGGGGAAAAGAATAGTGTTTTCAGCAAATGATGCTGGGATAAATGGATATCCACACACAAAAGGATGAAGTTGGTCCCCTACTTTACACTACACATAAATTAAAATGGGTCATAGACAATCATAGCACTAAATGTAGTAACTAAAATTATAAAACTCTTAGAAGAAAATTTGAGAGTAAATCTTTGTGACCTTGGATTAGGCAACCCTTGTTAGATATGATCCTAAAAACACAAGCAAGAAAAGTTAAATTGGACTTGATAAAAAAAAAAAGACTTTTGAAATGCAAATTTTACTATCAAGAAAGTGATAATTCACAGAATGGGAGAAAATATTGAAAATAATTTTAAAGAGATGATGACGACTTGGACTAGAAGAGTAGCACTGAAGATGATTAGAAGTGTTCTGATTCTGAATGATTATGGGTGAGCCATAAACATTGTTGGCTTTTAACTATTTTTTACCTACAAAATTATCATTTTGAATAGTTCAAGTTAATATTCTGAAGGTATACCTACAGAGTTGTTTTTTTTTTGATATGCATTTATTTTTGAGAGAGAGAACATGAGTGGGGGAGGAGCAGAGAGAGGGGAACAGAGGATCTGAAGCAGTGAGCCCAATATGGGGCTTGAAAGCACAAACAGTGAGATCATGACCTGAGCTGAAGTCAGACACCCAACCAATTGAGCCACCCAGGTGCTTGCCTACAGATTTTTTTTTTTTGATTCCAGGGCTATGAAATGACTATAAGCTTTTAGGCAGAGGAATTGGAAAGATTAGGAATTTAGAAGATTGGGAGTAGAGAAAGACTGAGGATAAAAGCAACTTTGTTTTTAGGCATATTGACTCAAAAGAGAAGATTACCAAGAGGAGATTCCAGAAAACAGAATGATAGCAGACTTGTTTAGGACAAAGTGGGAGAAACAATTCCCACTGACAGAACTCAAGCATATTTCACACTGTGACTAGACAATTTTTTTACTCTCAGTAATATCCTACCTACAGAAACAGTTCTTCTGTGCTGTTAATTAGATAAGATATGAGCAAGTAATCTCAATTCTTTCCTAAAATAACAAAGATGGGTAATTGCAAAAAGACATATGGACTAAATTGTTATTGGTCATTGTGTTTTATCCACATGAATTCAACTTTTTAGAAAGCATCTAATATGTAATCAGAACTGGGCTCTGAGGTGTTCAAAAATATGAACCATTGTTTCTTTCCCCAAAGAGATTGTGGAATTCATAGTAAAACAAGTCTGAATTGCAAAGAAAAAGTCAGTGATAACCCCCCCCCAAAGTAGGAAGTTTGACAGTAATAAGGGATCAATGCATGAGATGTAAAAGCCCAGTGAATGGCTAAATGCCAAGATGAGTGCAGAAATCAGCTATGCCATAGAACAGGAAAAGAAAACCACCTGTGCACTGTCACTGAGCAGAGCTATGAAGTAAGTGTGCCTCTTTCCCGGTCTCAAAGACAGCAAATGTGGATACCTTGATGGGAGAGAGAAATACAATCAAAATTCAGGGAAGCAATTGTAAATACAAGTGAGCAGGTTCAATTGTACATTGACTATTCAGGGAACAGTGAGTAACAGTTATTATCCTTTAGATTCTCTATAGTCCAATATGTAATTAAGTTAGTTTAATAAGTGACCCGTTGAAACCGAGAAAAGGATACAGTCAACTACTCTTAGATTAAAGGTAATATAAAATGTGATTTAAGAATAATATCAAATTATCATCTACATGTTTACTTTGTATATGTGATCAAAGGGTATGTTTTGTCATCTGTTGATTGAATATAATCATGGTCATATTGAATATTTTTCTAACATTTATTTATTTTAAGAGAGAAGAGTGAGAGTGTGAGCAGGGAAGGGGCAGGGAGAGAGAATCCCAAGCAGACTCAACACTGTCAGTGCAGACCCCAACACAGGACTTGATCTCGCGAACCCTGAGATCATGACCTGAGTCGAAACCAAGTGTTGGAGGCTTAACTGACTGAGCCACCCAAGCACACCATATTGAGTATTTTAACATATATTCTAGAGAATATTTAAAATCAGAACTTCCTTGAAGAATTACAGTTTAGTTTAGTGATATAAAAAAAAGAAGATCCCTCCCAATACAAAGCACCACTAAATGTCAAGTAATTATTCCCAGCTGTAAACACAATAGCTGTTTAGATGAAGAGATGGTGTGGGTTGGGGAATGAAAAATGGTAGGATAGTTCAACTTATATATATTCAGACCAATCATTAAGTTTAAATTTAAGAATATGAATCCCAAAGAAAAACCATTTTGTCCTGCCATTTACTATTTCTTTTAATTTTGTTTGCAGCCATTTGCATCCTCCTTGTTGTTCCCTTTCTCTCTGTATCTCCTCTCTCACAGCTCCTTCATACATGCCAACCCCCCCGCCACACACACACACACACACACACTAACTGAAGAATGGCTTACAAGAAAGGCTATAATAATTATTTCTACTCTTTTGTCTGCATATCCAAGGATATGATGGCAAAAACACCTTTTTTCATAGATGGTGTGTGTGCTTCATTTTCAACATGCTTAACATTCAAGAACCTCTGTGTTTTACTTTTCTGGTTAGAGGGTGGCTTTCCATATATCAAAGGGAGACATAAATTCTTAGTTGTTTTTTAACAAAAAACATTTAGTGTAGGTTTCAGATAATTAAACTCATTTTTCATTTGATTAAGCCATCTTGATTTTTTAATTTTTTGTCTGCTTGCTTAATAAAAAAAGAAATGCATAAAAAAGAAAACATAATTTTTTACTAGAGCTAAAGAAATAACTCTATTATTTTCATTACTGCCATGATGAAGCAGATCAATACGAGACATTGTTTATTTCCTTTTAAGCAAAGACATTAAACCACCAAAACAATTAATTGAATTAAAGCAAAATGGTATTGTTTTAATATTTGGTTCCCACTTCACTTACTAAACATAGATTAACAGTTCAATGTACTTTGTTAAATGTTTTCTCACTGAGAATATAATGATATAAAATTAAATATATGCTTTGAAGTTGACATAAATTACTATAGGCCCCTTCTAGATAAAAATTAAAATGATAATAAGTAGTTATAGATTAAAGATTGTACAGATCCATAGTTGCTTGTATGCTTGTTAAATTAGCATGGATTGTTTTTTAATGAAAACAATTTTCTTACTGCAACTGTATGGCTTTGAGAACACAAGTTCTGGAGAAAAGGGAGATGAATATTTAAGAAACTTTTATTGGTTTCCTAATATGTGCCAAACGATATGAAAAATTCTGTAATACATGTTTACAAAGTTGTGAGCATAACAAAAGGAAAAATTGTTTTGCGTAACACAGGTACAAACCTTTTGTGTGTATGTCTGTGTAGTGGTGTGTGTGTGTGTGTGTGTGTGTGTGTGTGTGTGTGTGTGTGTGATTTTAACCCCTTGTGAATCTCATGATGGCTTTTGATCATACCCTCCAGTGTCAGGGCAGGGAGGTCATAAAGGTATGCAAGCAGAGCATTTTCCATACATTTTAGGAGTTCATAGAGGGAAGATAAAGACACTCCTGTCTAACAAGGGAATCTTACGGAAGAGGAAATATTGAGATAAGTCTTGAATATAACCCTTAGGTGTATTGTCCCCCATCGGATTCCTTTCTTAGGGCCCAGAAATTGTGCAATACAATAGTCTTCTTCAGTCTTTTGTGAGTGGCTATCTATAATCTGCCATGATAATCTATGCAGCCATACCAATTAACTTTCTCCAAACACCTTATTATTATTTGTAGAACTATAGAATTCTTCTTAAATCATTTAGCAAACTTCTACTCTTGGGATATTACCTTCTTTCACTGTAATGTCCATGCTTAGAATCAGTTGCTCTTGCTCATGATACTTAGATATCTGTCTTTCATGATACTTTGTAATTTTGAATTATATAACAAAATGTATTCTTGTGTTTCTTGCTAATTAAATCTTCAAGGGCAAAGATAGTGTTCTGTTCCTTATAACTCCTGCTTTTTTGTAATACATTTTTTAACTAATAAAAAATTGAAACAAACAAAAAACAACGACCAAAGATTACTTTTAATGTTGTTATTGTGGGAAAAAATCAGCAATGTAGTACATAAAAATAGTAACATAAATAAATAAATAAATAAATAAATAAATAGCGTACCTAAGTGTAATAAAATTTCTCTTCAAATCTCAATTCCTATCCTAGAAGAATACGTAATCATTTTTCTGAATTTACTTCAAGACCTTAAACATATATTTACATGAATTTATATATATGTGGAAATTTTTAAATATTAACATAAATTGGGTTTATTAACATAAGTTATATATAGTGTTTCAACTTGCCTTTATACCTGATGTATGTAGGATATCTTACTTTTTGAGTGTATACAGGTCCAACATATTTTTTTAGAAATTACTATACCATATACCATAGTATGGATTCATTATAATTCAGCTTAATACTATTTTAAAACTGAACATTTGAATTGTTTATCAAATTATGCTATGAGAAACGTTCTTGATATAAGCACTTTTATATTTACATTTTTATGAACATTTATATTACCAAGGCTAGATCTAGAAATGGAGTTACTTAGCCATACTGCAGGAACATTTAAATTTTATATATACTGTCAAATTTTATCCAAAAATTACTACCAAACTATACTCCACCAACAGAGTATGCAAATTCCTGTTTCTCTACACCAACATTGGGCATACAATATTTTCAGGCTCTCCTCATCAGATGGTTTAAAATGATCCTATCTTTCGATTCTGTATTTTGAATCTGCCTACTCATTGAAGTTGATTTTTAATGCCCAAATCAATATTTATGGCGCTTTCTGGACCATTCACAGACATGCTCCTAGCAACCAAAAATCTAAGTGGCCAACACACACTGCCTTCTTAAATAAGAAGTTTTCATACCATAAATAAGTGTAATTTTTTCAGACTATTTATTTAGTCCCATGATTTACTCATTTTTGTGGTTGTTGGTGATTTTCCTATTTAAAAATGCCCCCTAGTGCTGAAGTGCTGTCTGGGAAGTGCAAGAAGGTTGTGACATGCCTTAGGGAGAAAAAACATGTGTTAGAAAAGCTTCATTCAAGCATGATTACAGTGCTATAGACTATGAGTTCAATGTTAAGGAATTCATCAACAGTATTTATTAAACAAGGTATCTTTAAACAGAAACACTCATAAAACAAGGTTATGCTTTGTTCGGTTGATGAAAATGTGACTTGAGATTCACACAAACTTACTCCTGTCATTCCTCTAGGAGTAGTGGTTCAGTTTTTGTGGCAATTTTATAGACCATAATTATTGTGAATCATAAGAATCAACAATATCATTTAATTTGCATTTCCTTAATTATTAATGTTTAGAACATCTTCTGTATATTCATTTGACATTTGCATTTCTTTTTCTGCTATTACCTACTCATATATCTTTTCTATTTTCATTAGTTTGTCCCTTTTTCATCAATTCATATGACTTTTCCTTAAATTAGTAGTACTGAAAACTCTCTTGTTACATATATTGGAAATATTTTCCCTAGTCCATCCATTGTCAGTCAGTTTTCTGATATTTTCAGCCACCCCACTTTTTTAAATATAATGACAGCTATCCTTCTCCATCCACTTTTGCTTCTTGGTTTGTGTCTAATGTGCTATAGTTTGTTTTAACCTAGTTTTGAATTATTTAGAATTTCTTTTTATGTAATGCAAGGATCATTTCTACCCCCAAGCAATCATGAATGGTTAATTTTTCTAATATTGTGCATTTAATAGTCTAGTATTTTATCATTGGTTATTTTAAAAGTTATTTTTAATCTTTTCAAAACTCTTGATTATTCAGTTTTTTGCTTTATTATTTAAAAGGATAAACTGTTTAATTACCATTATTTTATAGTATTTTTTTACTTCAAAAGACTCTCCTGTCTGATTTTTTATTTTTTTATTTTATGTATATTTTTATTTTATTTATTTTTTAAATTATTTATTTATTTTTAAATTTACATCCAAGTAGGTTAACATTTAGTGCAACAAAGATTTCAGGAATAGATTCCTCAATTCCCCTTAACCATTTAGCCCATTCCCCCACCCACACCCCTCCAGCAACTCTCTGTTCTCCATATTTAAGAGTCTCTTATGTTTTGTCCCCCTCCCTGTTTTTATATTATTTTTGCTTCTCTTCCCTTATGTTCATCTGTTTTGTATCTTAAAGTCCTTATATGAGTGAAGTCCTAAGATATTTGTCTTTCTCTGACTAATTTCACTTAGCATAATACCCTCTAGTTCCATCCACATAGTTGCATATGGCAAGATTTCATTCTTTTTGATTGCTTAGTAATACTCCATTGTATATATATACCACATCCTCTTTATCCATTCATCCATTGATGGACATTTGGGCTCTCTCCATACTTTGGCTATTATTCATACTGCTGCTATAAGCATTAGGGTGCATCTCTCCCTTTGAAACAGCATACCTATATCCCTTGGATAAATACCTAGTAGTGCAATTACTGGGTCATAGGGTAATTCTATTTTTAATTTTTTGAGGAACCTCCATACTGTTTTCCAGAGTGGCTGCATCAGTGTGCATTCCCACCAGCAGTACAAAAGAGATCCTCTTTCTCTGCTTGCTCGCCAACATCTGTTGTTGCCTGAGTTGTTAATGTTAGCCATTCTGGCAGGTGTTAGGTGGTATCTCATTGTGGTTTTGATTTGTATTTCCCTGATGAAGAGTGATGTTGAGCATTTTTTCATGTGTCAGTTGGCCATCTGGATGTCTTCTTTGGAGAAGTGTCTATTCATGTCTTTTGTTCATTTATTCACTGGATATTTGTTTTTTGGGTGTTGAGTGATAAGTTCTTTGCAGATTTTAGATACTAACCCTTTATCTGATATGTCATTTGCAAATATTTTCTCTTATTCCGTCAGTTGCCTTTTAGTTTTGCTGATTGTTTCCTTCACTGTGCAGAGCTTTTTATTTTGATGAGGTCCCAATAGTTCATTTTTGTTTCCCTTGCCTCTGAATATGTGTTGAATAAGAAGTACTGTGGCCAAGGTCGAAGAGGTTTTTGCCTGCTTTCTCCTCTAGGATTTTGATGGCTTCCTGTCTTATGTTGAGGTCTTTCATCCATTTTGAGTTTCTTTTTGTGTCTGGTGTAAGAAAGTAGTCCAGGTTCACTTTTCTGCATGTCGCTGTCCAGTTTTCCCAGCACCACCTGCTGAAGAGACTGTCTTTTTTCCATTGGATATTCTTTCCTGCTTTGTCAAAGATTAATTGGCCATACGTTTGTGGGTCCATTTCTGGGTTCTCTATTCTGTTCCATTGATCTGAGTATGTGTTTCTGTGCCAGTACTATACTGTCTTGAGGATTACAGCTTTGTAATACAGCTGTAATACAGCTTGAAGTCCAGGATTGTGACACCTCCAACTTTGGTTTTCTTTATCAAGATTGCTTTGACTATTTGGGGTCTTTTCTGGTTACAAATTTTAGGATTGTTTGCTCAAGTTCTGTAAAAATTGCTGTTGGTATTTTGATTTGGATTGCTTTAAATCTGTAGATTTCCTTGGGGGGTAAGGACATTTTCACAATATTTGTTCTTCCCATAGAGGAGCATGGAATATTTTTCTTTTTTTGTGTGTCTTCCTCAATTTCTTTCATAAGCTTTCGATACTTTTCAGTGTATAGATTTTTCACCTCCTTGGTTATATTTATTCCTAGGTGTTTTATGGGTTTTGGTGCAATTGTAAATGGGATCAATTCCTTGTAAATGGGATGATTTCTCTTTCTGTTGCTTCGTTTTTGGTGTATAGGAATGCAACCGATTTCTGTGCATTGATTTTTTATCCCGCCACTTTGCTGAATACATGGATCAGTTCTAGCAGTTTTTTGGTGGAATTTTTTGGGTTTTCCATATAGAGTATCATGTCATCTGCAAAGAGTGAAAGTTTGACCTCCCCCTGGCAGATTTGGATGCCTTTTATTTCTTTGTGTTGTCTAATTGTTGAGGCTAAGACTTCCAATACTATGTTGAATTACAGTGGCAAGAGTGGACATCTTTCTTGTTCCTGACCTTAGGGGAAAAGCTCTCAGTTTTTCCCCATTGAGGATGATATTATCATTGGGTCTTTTATATATGGCTTTTATTATCTCAAGGTATGATCCTTCTATCCCTACTTTCTTGAGTGTTTTTATCAAGAAAGGATGCTGTATTTTGTCAAATGCTTTCTCTGCATCTGTTGAGAGGATCATGTGGTTCTTGTCCTTTCTTTTATTGATGTTGATGAATCACATTGATTATTTTGTGGATATTGAACCAGCCCTGCCTCCCAGGTATAAATCCCACATGTTCGTGGTGAATAATTTTTTTAATGTATTGTTGGATCCTGTTGGCTAATATCTTGTTGAGGATTTTTGCATCCATGTTCATCAGGGAAATTGGTCTATAGTTTTCCATTTTAGTGGGGTCTTTGGTTTTAGAATCAAGGTAATGCTGACTTCATAGAAAGAGTTTGGAAGTTTTCCTTCCATTTCTATTTTTCGGAACAGTTTCAAGAGAATAGGTGTTAAATCTTCTTTAAATGTTTGGTAGAATTCCCCTGGAAAGCCATCTGGCCCCAGACTCCTGTTTTTTTGGGAGATTTTTGATAACTAATTCTATTTCTTTACTGGTTATGGTCTGTTCAAATTTTCTATTTATTCCTGTTTCAGTTTTGGTAGTGTGTATGTTTCCAGGAATTTTTCCATTTCTTCCAGATTGCCCATTTTATTGCCACATAATTGCTTGTAATATTCTCTTATTACTGTTTGTATTTCTGCTGTGTTGGTCGTGATCTCTTCTCTTTCATTCTTGATTTTATATATTTGGGTCCTTTCCTTTTTTTTTTTTTTTTTTTTTTTTGATCAAACTGGCTAGGGGTTTATGAATTTTGTTCATTCTTTCAAAGAACCAGCTTCTGGTTTCATTGATCTGTTCTATTTTTTTTTTTTTTTTTTTGTTTCAATGCACTTATTTCTGCTCTAATCTTTATTATTTCCTGTCTCCTGCTAGTTTGGGATTTTATTTGCTGTTCTTTTTCCAGCTCTTTAAGGTGTAAGTTTAGGTTGTGTATCTGAGACCCTTCTTCCTTCTTGAGGAAGGCCTGGGTTGCTATATACTTCCCTCTTATGACTGCCTTTGCTACATCCCAGAGGTTTTGGGCTGTGGTATTGTCATTTTAATTGGATTCCATGTACTTTTTAATTTCCTTTTTAACTTCTTGGTTAGCTCATTCATTCTTTAGTAGGTTGGTCTTTAGTCTCCAAGCATTTGTTATCTTTCCACATTTTTTTCTTGTGGTTGACTTCAAATTTCATAGCATTGTGGTCTGAAAATATGCATGGTGTGATCTTGATCTTTTTGTACTTGTTGCAGGCCAATTTGTGTCCCAGTATGTGATCTATTCTAGAAAATGTTCCATGTGCACTGGAGACGAATGTGTATTCTGCTACTTTAGGATGAAATGTTCTGAATTTATCTGTGAAGTCCATCCAGTCCAGTGTAAATTCAAAGCCATTGTTTCTATGTTGATTTTCTTTTTTAAATGATCTATTGTTGTAAGTGGGGTGTTGAAGTCCCCTACTATTATGATATTATTATCAATGAGTTTCTTTGTGTTTGTGATTAATTGATTTATATATTTGTGTGCCTCCAACTTTGGAGCATAAATGTTTACAATTGTTAAGTCTTGGTGGATAAACCCCTTAATTATGATACAATGCCCTTTTCATCTCTTGATACAGTCTTTAAAGTCTGGATTGTCTGATGTAAGTATGGCTATTTTGGCTTTCTTTTGTAGACCATTAGCATGATAGATGGTACTCCATCCCCTTAGGTGTCTTTAGGTATAAAATGGGTCTCTTGTAAACAGCATATAGATGGATCTTTTTTCTTATCCATTCTGTTACCCTATGTCTTTTGATTGGAGCATTTAGTCCATTGACGTTTAGAATGAGTACTGAAAGATATGAATTTATTGCCATTATGTTGCCTGGAGAGTTGGAATTTCAGATGGTGTTCTCTGGTCCTTTCTGGTCTTTGTTGCTTTTGGTCTTTTTTTTCTGTCTTTTCTCCCCTCAGAGAGTCCCTCTTAAAATTTCTTGCCCATCTGGTTTAGAGGTCACGAACTCCTTTAATTTTTGTTTGTCTGGGAAACTTTTTATCTCTCCTTGTATTTTGAATGACATCCTTGCTGGATAAAGAATTCTTGGCTGCATATTTTTCCAATTCAGCACATTAAATATATCCTGCCACTCCTTTCTGGCCTGCCAAGTTTCTATAGATAGGTCTGCTACAAATCTGATCTGTTTTCCCTTGTACATTAAGGACTTTTTTTCCCTTGCTGCTTTCATGATTCTCTCCTTGCCTGAGTATTTTGTGAATTTCAGTATGATATGCCTTGTTGATGGTAGGCTTTTGTTGAATCTAGTGGGAGTCCTCTGTGCTTCCTGGATTTTGATTTCTGTGCCTTTCCTCAGGTTAGGAAAGTTTTCTGCTATGATTTGCTCACATAACCACTCTACCCCTTTTTCTCTCTATTCATTTCCTAGGACCTCTATGAGTCTGCTGTTGTCCCTTTTTAATGAGTCACTGATTTCTCTAATTCTTAAATCATGCTCTTTTGCCTTAATCTCCCTCTTTTTTTTCTCATTATTCTCCATAAATTTGTCCTCTATATCGCTGATTTGCTGCTCTGCTTCATCCATCCTTGCTGCCATGGCATCTATTTGAGATTGCAGCTCAGTTGTAGCATTTTTTATTTCATTCTGACTAGCTTTTACTTCTTTTATCTCCACAGAAAGGGATTCTAATCTATTTTTGACCCCAACTAGTATTCTTATTATCATGATTCTAAATTCTAGTTCAGACGTATTGCTTGTATCTGTGTTGATTAAGTCCCTGGCTGTCATTTCTTCCTGTTCTTTCTTTTGGGGTGAATTCCTTCGTTTCATCATTTTGAAGGAAGAAAAGGAATTAATAAGGCAAAGAAAATGAAAATTAAAAAATGAAAAATAACACATACAAAATAATCAAATAAATGTTGATAGTTCCTAGATGTTTTGGTTGTTGTTCTGGTTGATGTTCTGGTTGTTGAAAGGAGCTTTATAGACTAGAGAAAAAAGGGAAAGATAAAAAAAGAAAAAAAAAGGAAAAGGTTTACAAATTTGAAAAAAATGACTATAATGAAATAGAATAAAATGAAATGATGGAAGTAAAATACAATTTGAAAAATTTACAAAAAAGTAAAAAATATAATTGAAAAATATTAAAGAAAAATATTTTTAATAAAAATTGAAAACAAATAAATTTTTTCTCTTTCTGTATTCAAGAATAAGAAAAGAAAAAGAAATAAAAATAAAAATGAATAGATGGACCAGTGAACAGACTGAAATATGATTTAAATTACATCGGTCCCTTAGAAGTCAAACCATGAAGTGCTTTATAGTATATAAACTATGCAGACAGAGAGACTTGTGGTGTTCCTGAAGAGTGAGATTGACCCAGTTGGTCAGAGCTTAGTGTAACGACTCTGTTCGACACTAGATGGCACTGCTTAGCTTACTGGGGTGGATTGTTGTGGCTCTTGGAGTTGTGTATGTGCATGCGAGGAAGGGATGAAAATGGTGCCACCCAGCTACCCAGTCTCTAGCATTTTAACTCTGTTCTCCCTGACCAGCAATCCTGCACCCCTTCTTCATCTCCGGCTCTGCTCACTCCCCACTTTTACACTGTCCGTGACCAAGCCATCAGGTTGCCAGGTCGCATCTCCCTCCTGAGTTTTATCTCAGATGTGGCTCTTTCCCAGCCCCTCACTTCTGAGGATCTGTGGCTTTGACCCATTTTGACCGCCTGGGGGAGAGTCTCACCGAGCAATGTCCAGGTGCTCTCCCACCCCCAGGAACTTTTGCGGGACCGTGCAGCTGCCAATGCACAGAGACTGTGGCTGGGTACCAGCCCACCCCAGAAAAAGTTTATGTGATTTTATAGCAGCAGCATTTCAGGGATTATGGTAAATCACAACACACATCTGGTGCCAGGCATCCCACTTAATGTCCTTGTTCCAGCACCAGCGAATTCGGTTGTTCTTCAGGGTCCATTGGGACCTTTGCCTGTGGGGTGGCCGCACAGCCTCTACCAAATGTCCATCCAGCAGGGGAAATGTCTCTCCCTGTGTGGCCTGAGGACCTGAGGATCTCACTCTCTGCTCCTGGGGATTCGCCTTTCCCACCAGAGCACCACCAGGTATCTGGCTGTGGAGTTTCAGACTTTGCAACCCCCCTATTTATAGGGTCTTAATGAAATTTAAACCCTCTTCTTCCTCCTTTCTCCCTTTTTGTGTACAGTCCCTTGTGTACTCTTTCTTTTCTCTCCAGCTGCTTTTGGATGGGGGAGGATGCTTTCCTCCCCACCGTCTCCATCATCTCTCCACAAGCAAAAACAGCTTCCTGCCTTCCGCGGCTTCTCTTTACCCCAGTTCATCTCTCCATGCCATGTACCTGCTGAGTCCTGTGGTTCAGGTTGTGCATATTGTTGTGTTAATCCTGAAATCAGTCTTCTAGATGTGCAGGGTGGTTTAGTGTTGATCTGGCTGTATTTCAGGGATGAGAGATGCAAAAAAACTTCCATGCTCTTCCACCATCTTGACCCCTCTGTGTCTGATTTTTTAGACAGGACTCTCCTATCTTATTTTTTAAAATTTCCTGAATATTTTTATTTATCCTTGTGCATTACTCCTTTAAGAACTGCATAGTTTATTTACCCTAGAATTGAGCAGGTAATTTTAATAATACTTATTTAAATCAGAGGAATAAGCTGCATTCAATGACTAGAAGTGTTTGCATAACTCATTCTGTGTACCCACTTTCCTTGTATAAATTGCTTCTCTTGTCATCTTAATCCAACCCTCTAAAAAGGAAGAATTTTTTGTTTGTTTGCTTATTTGTTTGTTTTTATAAAGCCAAGTTATCATTTGTTTGTAAGGGGGAAATCAAAGCAAAAGACATGATATTCAAACACTGATTTGCTTAAGTGCTATGAAATATATTTGAAAAATAATTGCCAAAAAAAATTTTACCTTTACAGTTGCCAGGCACTTCATGACAAAACAAACCAGGTATCTGTTTCTCCGTTAATGTTGGAGATGTAGTGAAATTACATTTTTTTATACACAGTCCTCATAATTCCATGTAGATTACCTTTCTTTTATTGAAACAGAATAACTACTAGATGCAAATGTGGTCATGGCTTTAAATTGTGCTATCATCATAAATTGATAATTAAATTATAACCATCAATATCCTCTTAAGTTTTTACATGGGCATGTCTTTATATTATAGCCTGGATTCTACTTGTTTTGTCGACAAACACCTTTCTGCAAGTATTCCCTTGTTATGTGAATAAATTTTTATTATTTTCATACCTTCTTGCATATCTATTTCCTAGAGACATCTAAATATGTATGTATGGATTCTGTTAAACTTTTAAAGAATTAAACTGTTTTCCATTTCTAGAACCCCATCATTTTATCTCTGTGTGTTGACATATACTGCTGGGCACTTTTTTTTTTTAAAGAAAAAAATAGACCTCCAAAGAATATAGAAATTCTTTAGTCCTATGTGAGCCTGTTTGTAAACCAGCTTGTCAATATGTATCAGAAATGTAAAAAACACTTTCTATACCTGGTTGAATTTTATATAGCTGCCATACATTATATATATATTCTGATGATCCCCCACAATTTTTCCAAATGCTATTCAGCATATTTTTACTCTCAGTTCCATACATTTCCATATAACTATAGATCTCTTTACATAATCCACCTTTCTTTAAAGCCTATCCATTCTCCTTTTATTGTATTCCAAGCATGCCTTTCATCACTCCAAGTAAGTCTCAGGGAGGCCTGTAGGGTTGTGTCTAATTCCTTTGCCTTGGAAGTTTAAATTCACCATGTCACCCATGCTCAGCACATTAAGTGGTAAACATATTTTGCCTGAAGCTTTCTACATGCCTCTTTTAAAGTTTCTCCCATGACTTATTGAGCTTTAACTCTATTGTTAATATTCTTTTCAGACCAAGAGAGGCAGTAAATCTAAAACAAACTTACAGATTTTACTGCTATAACTTTCAGACCCACCTAGTCTCCTGTGAGGAGAAAATTGTTCCTTTTAGTAGGATATTTTTCCTATGTGTCTGATTGCTACTCTCCAGTGATTAATTCTTTAATTATATCAAACAGTTTTCCTCCTAGAAGTTAAAAATACTAAAATAAAATTATTTATTTCCACTTATTTTTCAATTAGAGTGGACAAGTATGTGTATATGTATATATAAAAATATATTTTATTTTTAGGTCTTGTTTTTAGTTACTTCACTAGTTTAGATGGTTCAATAGACAATAGTTATTTTTGTTATTATTGGTGTTTCTTTTATAGATAAAACACGAATCATGGAAATTAATCAGCAAGAATTTTTAAGCAGTTGCCAAATACATGCCAGCCCTAAGGATACCAGGACTAAGGATGCTTGTTTCCTAAGGCCACATCAGCCTTGAGCACCATATATATACATGATATGATTTTAAGGTCATATGAATACTCTTTCTAATTCCCTTTCATGTTCTCCTCAGTATCTTTCACCTCCTCAATCTGTGAATTTTTGTGAAGAAAATTTACTTAATGGGATATGAACTTATTTAGAAGATAGTAGTATGACTTTGTGTTTTAGAGCTTTGGCTTTGGAATGGGTCTGTTATGTTCCAAATGCTGGACCCACACGTACATAATGGGCTCTCTTGGATAATTAATGAAACTACTTTACAGCCCCCTGTGCCAAAGGTTTAGTCAGATGAGAGGAAGGATATTATTCAAAATATTTAACACTTGGAAGAGCCCAACTCTGAACCATTCAGAAGAACACTGCTCAAAGCAGGATCTTGAAGGATCCCTGATGTGTCAATCCTCACATACCTAGTAGTGAGAGATCATAAGGGAGAAACTGAAGTGCTGCTAGGACACTCAGGGTGCTTTGACAATGATTATTTAACTCAGCTGGTTGGGAAATACTTAACTATTTTAATTGGTTCAACTGAACTGGACCAACCCAGTGACTGTCACAGATACTAAATTATTTATATCAGATCTTTTCCAAATACATTTTTCTAAGGATAACAACAATGATATCAGAAAAGGATAAAAGGAAAGACATAATAGATTGACTGGAAGGGTAAACAGGAATCAAACATGTTATAATAATCAGTGGTCACAGCACCAGCAATATCACCTTATTCAAGTTGTTCCAATGGCAAGATCCTGACTATGTCTTAGTTCCCCTTGTTTATACCTAAGGCTAACTCTCCAGGATTCCCAGAGATTTAGTGACCTACCAATTGCCTTTACACTAAAATCCTTTTTTTTTTTTTTGTTTAAGTTAACCAGATTTAATTCCTCTGGTTTCTAACTGAGAATACTCATAAATATCTGGTAACAGGACTAGATTACTGGCAGTAATACCTCCTAATATGTAGAATTGATTTGCTGCCATACCCTAATATGTGGAATTAATTTGCTGAAGAATTCTATAATTCTTCATAGAAAATTAATTTTTTTTGCTATATTTTGTTAAATTATGGTATGTTGTATATTCGGAATAAAAGCAACAACTTCAAGGACTTGTCTGGAAAATATCAGGATTTTGCAGTGTGTTCATTGATTCTTATGACCATCATTAAGATTTTTCAGAAAGAGATAAGCTTCAGACTCTCCAAACACAAGAAATAAAGAAAAGGCAGTTTTATAATAAATACTTTTTCTCCCTGTCATTTCATACCCAATTCGACTGAAATAGGGATAATTTGATTCTTTACATTGATGGAAAATATACTGTAATCCAAATTTAAGCACTGATATACTAAGGCAGAAAGATAGAATTCTCAGAGGATAAGATGAGGTAAAAGATAAATCTGAACTCTTAAGCCTCTTTCACATGCCTCTGGTTAACCCAGTGGTTTCAACTTTGGCTGTACATTGCCTTTTAAAAAATAATGATGCTTTGTCCCTAACCATTGAAATTCTTATTCAATTTAATTTTTCTTAGAAAGTGGTTTGAGCATTGTTTTTGAAAAAGTTCCCTAGGTAATTCTTGAAGAATAACTCTTTCTCATTGAAGAAGTCTCTGGAATGTAGCCTGGAGGACAGAATCATATTCCAGGTTTTGATTTATCTCAGTTCGAAGTCATTAATTTGTGAACCAGAGGGTGGTTAGTGCACAAAGGCACGCTGTGAGGAAACAGAAGTTCTCACATTCAAAAACTGTGCATAAATGTGATCTTTGGGTGTTGTTTCTAGCCAATTAAATAAACCTGTAACAAATACATTGTAAGCTTAGAGGTTCTTAAGATAATTATATTGAAATAAAATGTGACTTTAATATTCTGTATTTTTATTCTTCTGACAATTAAATGAAATACTATAAGTAAATTACCTAGCAGAGTGCCTCACACAAAGGAGTAACTCACTGGAAGCAAGTGATTATCACCATAAGTACTATTATTATCCTTACCACTCCTTCTACTAACAGTACTTTAACTACTACTACGACTACTACTGACAGCTAGAGACCAGGTGTTTCCTAAATAAATCCAGTGAATCACTCAACAATTTTGAGGTGCTTTCTTATATGCTGCAGCACAAATGATTTGTGTAGAGTTTTTTTCTTCCATTTTTTTTAAAAGATTTAAAAACATTTTTTTTAGTAATCTCTACGCCCAACATCTCTATACCCTCTACAACCCCAGGGGCAAGAGTTGCATGCTCTACCGATTTGTAGGTACCCTACAAACAATTTATATTTTTAAATATATTTTTATTAGTGTTTTGAGAGAGTGCAAGCGGGGTAGGGGCAGAGAAAGATAGGGACAGAGGATTCAAAGGAGGCTCTGTGCTGACAGACTGACAGGCTGACAGCAGGGAACCCAATGCAGGGCTCAAATTTCTGAACCTGTGAGATCATGACCTGAGCTGAGGTCGGATACTCAATCGACTGAGCCACCCAGGCACCCCTATTCAGATTTATTTATTTATTTATTTATTTATTTATTTATACATACTTTTTTAATATAATTTATTGTCAAGTTGTCTAACATACAGTGTGTAAAGTATGATCTTGGTTTTGGGGTAGATTCCTGTGGTTCATCGCTTACATACAACACCCAGGGCTCATCCCAACAAGTGCCTTCCTCAATGCCCATCACTCATTTTCCCCTCTCCCCTACCCCCCCCCCCCCATCCACCCTCAGTTTGTTCTCTGTATTTAAGAATCTCTTATGGTTTGTCTTCCTCCCTTTCTGTTTGTAACTATTTTTTTCCCTTCCCTTCCCCCGTGGTCTTCTGTTAAGTTTCTCAAGATCCACATATGAGTGAAAACATGATATTTTTAAGTATCACTTTGATACTTAAGAAAGAAGTTGTTACCTATTGTTAAGTGCCAATATTCTGCCCTCTTTTCTGGTTCTTTTTTTTCTTTTCTTAATGTTTAATTTTTTTGGAGAGAGAGAGAGAGCATGAGCAGGGGAGAGGGGCAGAGGCGGCAGAGGAGAGAGAGAGAGACAGAGAGAGAGAGAGAGAGAGAGAGAGTCTCAAGCAGGCTCCATGATCAACTCAGAGCCTGACGCGGGACTCCATCCCACGACCCTGGGATCATGACCTGAGCTGAAATCAAGAGTTGGATGCTCAACCAACTGAGCTACCCAGCATCCCTTTTATTGTTCTTGACAAAACTTAATATTAAGTCCCATTTCCACCCCCTACTTTCAACATCTTTATTGGCGAGATTTATAGTGTTGAAATTATTTGGCAAGAACTTGTTATTTTTCTTCACACAAATTCTTTGAAATCAATTAATATAACTCATGCTGGCCCTAAAATCCCCAAATTTCTTGCTTAAATGTGTGGTTCTTTTTGTTGATTTAATTTATGCCTTGTTGGGAAAAGTGGGTCTGTAGTATCCACAGTATGTCTGTCTGTGTTTAAGTTTGTATTTATCTGACTGTATTTGGTTGAAAGGTGAAATTGTAAGGTCCTCTTTCCAGTATGTAAGAATATGTAGCAACTGAGGGTGCTGGGGTAGCTCAGTATGTTAAGCATCAAACTTTTGATTTTGGTTCAGTTCGTTGTTTGTAGGGTCAAGCCCTGCTTTGGGCTCTGCACTGACATCACAGACCTTGCTTGGGATTTTCTCTCTCCCTCTCTTTCTGCCACTCCCCTGCTTGCTCTCTGTCCCTCAAAATAAATTAATAAACTTAAAAAAGGAATATGTAGCAAGTACTTGTTATTTGTTTACTATCTAGATCTTTCCTTGTCTACAAACAGGTCATCATTCTTATGTGATCTTTTTCTGTAGGCTTCAATATCTTTCTAACAACTTCTTAAAACATGATTGAGCTAATTTTAAAATGGCATCTTTGCTTCATCTCTGTACATATCTTTGTCTAGGGCTCCACCTGTTCACTCTTGGCAATTGCTTTCATCATAACCAGCCTGAGTTATATCTGGAAAAAGGCAGGAAAGAATTTCTGAGTCATAAAATTTCTATTACACATATCAGCACTGAGTTAAGGAGAAAATAAATCATTTTCATTCATTTAGAAAGCAAACAAATGATTCTGTCTAAAGTTCTACTTGCACAACTTAATACACTCAATGGTTGTTGCACAGAGGAGAGGGAATACATATAATAAAATAAATGCAGAGTTTGGTCTGATAGAGATTTGAGTGTAAATCCAATCTCAAACATTTAGAAACTGTATGATATGTGTAGGCAACTATTTAACCTATATAAGCCTTTGTATTTTTTGTCAATAATATGGTAATAAATTTTACTATGAAATATAATTTTGTAGATTATAAATAGTGTATTAAAAGTACTTGACACAGGTATATCCACTATCATCACTGTTATTTAACATAATACTGGAGGTTATAGCCTCAGAAATCAGATAACAAAAAGAAATAAAGGCATCCAAATTAGCAAGGATGAAGTAAAACTTTCACTATTTACAGATGACACAATTCTCTATGTAGAAAACCCAAAAGACTCCACCAAAAAATTACTAGAACTGATACATGAATTCAGTCAAGTCTTAGAATATAAAATCAACAAAGAGAAATCTGTTGCATTTCTCTACACCAGTAATGAAGCAGCACAAAGAAATTTCCTTGAAGAAATCAAGGAATCAATCTCATTTACAATTGCTCCCCAAACCATAAGACATCAGGAATAAATCTAAACAATGAGCTAAAAGATCTGTACTATGAAAACTATAAAACTGATGGTGGCAGTGCCTGGGTGGTTCAGTTGGGTAAGCATCCAACTTTTGATCTTGGTTCAGGTCATGATCTCATGGTTTGTGGCAATAAGCCCCACATTGGGCTCTGTGATGATAACATGGAACCTCCTTGGGACTCTCTTTCTCTTTCTCTCCTTGCCCCTCCCCTGCTTGTGCTCTCTCTCTCTCTCTCTCTCTCTCAAATAAATAAACTTAAAAAAACCCACTGATGAGTGAAATTGAAGGTGACACAAAGAAATGGAAAAACAGTTTATGCTCAAGGATTGGAAGAACAAATATTGTTAAAATGTTGATATTAACCCAAAGCAATCCCCATCAAATACCACCAGCATTTTTCACAGAATTAGAACGAACAATCCTAAAATTTGTATGGAACCACAAAAGGTGCTGAATAGCCAAAGAAATCTTGAAAAAGAAAAGCAAGGTGTGCCTAGGTGGCTCAGTTGGTTAAACATCCAAGTCTTGATTTCAGCTCAGGTCATGATCTCACAGTTCGTGAGTTTGATCCCTGTGTGAGGCTGTGCACTGACAGAGTGGAGCCTTCTTGGGATTCTCTTTATCCTTCTCTCTCTGCCCCTCCCGGACTCTCTATCTCTCTCTGTCTCTCTCTCTCTCTCTAAAATAAATAAATAAACATTAGGAAAAAAATTAAAAACAAAAAGCTGGAGGCATCACAATTTCAAACTTCAAGTAATTTTACAAAGCGATAGTGACCAAGACAATATGGTACTGGCACAAAAACAGACATATAGATCATAGAACAGAATAGAAAACCCAGAAATGGACCCACAAGTATATGGTCAACTTTGACACAGCAAGAAAGAACATTCAGTGAGACAAAGACAGTCTTTTAAACAAATGGTATTGAGAAAACTGGACAGCAAAATGAAAAAGAATGTAAGTGGACTACTTTCTCACACCATACACAAAAATAATCTCAAATGGATGAAAGAGCTAAATGTGAGACAGGACACCATCAAAATCCTAGAGGAGAAGATAGGCAGCAACCTCTTTGACATTGGCCATAGCAACCTCTTATTAGATATGTCTCCTGAGGCAAGGGAAACAACAACAAAAAAAAAAACAACAAAAAACTAGTGGAACTTCATCAAGTTAAAAAGCTTCTGCACTGCAAAGGAAACAATCAACAAAACTAAAAGTAAAAATTTTGGATGGGAGAAGATATTTGCCAATGACATATCTGATAAAGGGTTAGTATCCAAAATATATACAGAACTTACACAACTCAACCTTCAAAAAAAAAATAATCCAATTAAAAATGTACAGAAGACATGAATAGACGTTTCTCCAAATTTCATGCAGATGGCCAACAGACATGAAAAGATGCTAAACATCACTCATCATCAGAAATACAAATCAGGGGTGCCTGGGTAGCTCAGTCGGTTGAGCGACTTTGGTTCAGGTGATGATCTCGCGGTTTTTAAGTTTGAGCCCTCCCATCGAGCTCTGTGCTAACAACTTGGAGCCTGGAGCCTGCTTTGGATTCTGTGTCTCCTTCTCTCTCTGCCCATCCCCCACTTGTGCTCTGTCTCTGTCTCTCAAAAATAAATAAAATGTAAAAAAAATAAAAAAAAAATAGAAATACAAATAAAAACTTCAATGAAATGTCACTTCATACCTGTCAGAATGGCTAGAATTAACAACACCGGAAAAAACTGGTGTTGATGAGGATACGGAGAAAGGGGAACCCTCTTATACTTTTGGTGGGTGCAAATGCAAACTGCTGCAGCCACTCTGGAAAACAGTATGGAGGTGACTCAAAAGTTAAAAATAGAACCATTCCATGACCCAGCAATTGTATTATTAGATAATTATCCAAAGGATACAAATATATTGATTTGAAGGGATATATGCATCCTGATGCTTATAGCAGCATTATCAACAATAGCCAAATTATGGAATGAGCCAAAATGTCCATTGACTGAGGAATGGATAAAGAAGGTGTGGTATACATATCTACAATGGAATATTACTCAGCCATCAAAAAGAATGAAATCTTGCTAGTTACAAAGAAATGGGTGGACCTAGAGAGTATTATACTAAGCAAAGAAGTCAGTCAGAGAAGACAAATACTACATGATTTCACTCACATGTGGAATTTTCATCTTATTTTAAGTATTTTAATTACTTACACTAGAACAATGAGTAATTAATAAGTAAAAAGAAATTAATTACTTACACTAAAATGTGAGCTATCCAAGGTCAGAGAGTTTATTTTATTTACTGTTATTTCTGGTATACAATTGAAACTAATATGTTTACTGAATGAACAAACAGAATTCCATTTTTAACTTACAATTTACTAAAAATACAAAGTCTTTTCCATTATGTAGCTATGCTCAGATATTTTATTTTATTTTTTCTTACATTTATTTATTTTATTTTTGAGAGACAGAGAGAGAGCACAAATGGTAGAGGGGCACAGAGAGGGGGACACAGAATCCAAAGCAGGCTCCAGGCTCTGAGCTGTCAGCACAGAGCCCGACGGGGGCTTGAACTCACAAACTGTGAGATCATGACCTGAGCCAAAGTCGGACGCTCAACTGATGGAGCCACCCAGGAGCCCCAATGTTCAGATATTTTATAAGGAGGATTAGCCTAGGTGTATCTATTATATATTTATTTCATTCACACAAATATTTCAAAACTCACTTTACAAAATCCTCACAAACACTGTGCTATTGCCAAAAGTTGTTGATCCATAGGCAACCAAATAAGCTGTTCTTTAGAAATATGTTAAAAATCACTCAGTTAAGTATTAGCCACTTATCAAAAGTAAATTTATTGGAGGTTTTAAAAATTTTTTTAATGTTTATTTATTTTTCAGAGAGAGAGAGAGAGAGAGAGAGCATGAGTGGGGGAAGAATAGAGAAAGAGGGGGAGACACAGAATCCGGAGCAGGCTCCAGGCTCTGAGCTGTCAGCAAAGAGTGAGACTTGGGGCTTGAACCCATAAGCTATGAGATCATGACCTGAGCTGAAGTCGGACACTTAACCCACTGAGCCACCCAGGCACCCCAATTTATTACAGTTTTATGGATAGGTAATTATTGATAATTTTTTTCTGACATAAGGCATCTGTTCTTTTTCATTTTATTTTTTATCTATTTTTTTAAGTCTGAGCTTAACCAACTGAGCCACCCAGACACCTCTTACCCATTTCTATAATAGCTGTAATATAGTAATAACTATTTTCGGAATTCCCGCCAAGTTTTGTGTACTGAAATATTCCCTGCAAATTAGTTGAATTTTCCATTAATAAATAGCAGTGATGTAAAAAATACTGTCTTAATGAGATTAAAAATATTGTTTTCCATAAGTACTAAGATTAGTGGCCACAAAGTGAATAAAACCCTGAAAATATTGTTTAAATAATATGCAAAAACATAGTTTTAAAAACATATGGTTTTGATTGCATAGGAGAAAGATTTGATGTAATTTTTTAAAATTTCTTTCATTATTGCAACTAAATGAAATTTTATATGGATTACTTTCACATTCATTAGTGCTTTGGGCACAAATCCACTGGATTGTTCTTTCCTGCTAATCAGAGATAACTTCAGTATCTCAGATTTATGGACTACCAAAAAATTCAGGAAAAATTTAAATAACCTGAGAAGTTTTCCTAGCTTAAATTGAGATGATCTTATACTTTATTTTGTCCTTTTAGGCAAATTGGGAAAATAACATTCATAGATATTTTAAGCATATTTTCTAGTTTTGCAGGGAAATAATTACATATAGATATACATCATGATGTTCTAATTGACATATATTGTGTAATTATTACCACAGTATGTTTAGTTAATATCCATAATGCCATATAACTATAAACAAAAGAAAAAACCCTTGTCTTTGTGGTGAGAATTCTTAGGATTTACTCTTAACAACTTTCCTTTATATCATATAGCAGTGTTAACATCATGTTGTATATTAGATCCCTAGTACTTATTTATCTTATGACTAGAAGTTTGTACCTTTTGATACCTCCTCCTCTAACCCTCACCTCTGATTACTACAAATCTGATCTCTTTTTCTGTAAGTTTTTTTTGATTCTGCATATAAGTGAGATCATACAATATTTGTCTTTCTCTGTATGACTTATTTCACTTAACATAATGCCTGCAAGTTTCATCCATGTTGTCACAAATGGTAAGATTTCCTCATTTTTAATGGCTGCACGATTCTCTGTTGGATGTATAAAATGTGTGAATGTGTGTATGGGTGTGTATCACAACTTCTTTATCCATTCATCCATGTCTTGGCTATTATAAATAATGTTTCTATGAACATGGGGTGCAGATATCTTTTTTAGTTAGTGTTTTCAGTTTCTTTGGATATATTTTTAGAAATGGAATTTCTGGATCACATGTTAGTTCTATTTTTACTTTAAATATTGTTTTAAATGTCTATTTATTTTAAGAGAGAGTGTGTGATTGGGGGAAGGGCAGAAAGAGAGGGAAAGAGAGAATCCCAAGCACCCTTCACACAGACAGTTCAGCGTGAAGCCTGACACGGGGCTTGAGCTCACAAACCCTGAGATCATGACCTGAGCCAAAATCAAGAGTCAAATGCTTAACTGACTGATCCACCCAGGTGCCCCTGTATTTTTACCTTTTTGAGAAACCTCTATATTGTTTTCCATAATGGCTGTACCAATTTACAATCCCACCAACAATGTACAAGAGATCTTTTTTGTCCTCATCCCACCAGCATTTGTTACCTCTTGTCTTCTTGATGATGGCTACTCTTAGTAGGTGTGAGGTGATATCTCATTGTGGTTTTAATTTTTACTTCCTTAATGACTAGTGATGTTATACATCTTTCATAGATGTCAGCCATTTGTATATTTTTTGAAAAATTTCTGTTCAGATCTTTTGCCCATTTTTAAAATTGAATTATTTGGGTTTTTTTGCCATTGAGTTGTAGAAGTGTGTTGTATATTTCTGATATTAACCTCTTCTCAAATATATGGTTGACAAATATTATTTACCATTCTGCAGATTCTCTTCTCACTTTGTTGATGGTTACAGTCTTGTGCAGAAGGTTTTTATTCTGATGTACTCACATTTATTTTTAATTTAGTTTCTTGCTTTAGGCATAATTTCTTAAAAAACTCATTACCAAGACCCAAGTCAAGGAGACTGTTTCTATATTTCTCTAGGAGTTTCATGGCTTCAGGTCCTACATTTAAGTATTTAATCCATTTTGAGTTATTTTTTCTGAGTGGTGTAAGATAGGCCTCAAGTTTTATTCTCTTATATATGAATATCCAGTTTCCCCAGAACCATTTATTAAAGAGACTGTCTTTTCTCCACTGAGTATTTTTGACTCCCTCGTCAAATATTACTTGATCATACATGCCTGAGTTTATTTCTGAGTTCTCAATTCTGTTCCAGTGGTCTATTTGTCTGTTTTTATACCAGTACCATATTGTTTTAATTATTACAGCTTTAGAGTATAGCTTTAAAAAAGAAAGTCTGATGCTTCTTGCTTTGTTCTTCTTAGGATTTCTTTGGCTCTTTGGTTTCTTTCTTTTTTTTTTTTTTTTTTTCAGTTTCATGTAAATTTTAGGAGTATTTTTTTTCCTTTTTTGGTAACGAATACTATTTCAATCTTGAAGAGGATTACATTGAATCTGTAGGTGGCTTTGGTAGTATTTACATTTAAACAATATTAATTATTACAATGTATGAATAACACAGGATATTTTTTCATTTATTTGTGTCTTCTTTAATTCTTTCATTAAAATTTTGTAGTTTTCATAGTAAAGATCTTTCACCTCATTGGTAAAATTTATTCTTAAATATTTCATTGTTTTTGATGCTATTGTAATGGGATCAATTTCTTTATTTCCTTTTCAAAAAATTTGTTGTTAGTGTATAGAAGCACTACTGATTATTTGTATGTTAATTTTTTATCCTGCAACTTTCTGAATGTTGATTAATTCTAACAGTTTTTTGGTTGATTTTTTTTGGATATTCTGTATATAAAATCATGTCAGTATGTTAACTAACTGGAATTAAAATAAACACTTAACATAAAAAATCCTAAAAATAGTGAAATAAAATCATGTCATCTGCAAATAGTGATTTTATTTCTTTGTGTTCAATTCTGATGACTTTTATTTATTTTTCTTGCCTGATTGTTCTAGCTAGAGCTTCTAGTACTATGTTGAATCCAAGTGGTGAGAGTGGGCACTTTTGTTTCTGACCTTAGAGGAAAAGATTTTGACCTTTCATCATTGAGTATGATGTTAGCTGTGGGCTTCTTATAATGACCTTTATTATGTTGAGATATGTTCCTTCTATGCCTAATTTGTTAGGTATTTTTTTAATCATGAATAGAGGTTACATTATGCCACATACTTTTTTCTGCATCTGTTTAGAGAATTATACGGTTCTTTTCTTTCATTCAATTAATGTGAAGTATCACATTGTTTGTGTATGTTGAAACATCTTTGCATCCACATAAGTTCCACTTAATCATGATGAATGGTCTTTTTATTGTGCTACTGAAATCAGTTTCCTAGTATTTTATTGAGCATATTTGCATCTATATTTATCAGGGATATTGACCTATAGTTCTCTTTTCTGATAATGTCCTTATCTGGCTTTGGTATCAGGATACTGCAGGCGTCATAAAATGAGTTTGGAAGTGTTCTTTTCTCTCTCTGTCTCTCTCTCTCTTTCTCTCTTTTTAATAGTTTGAGAAGTATTGGTTTTACTTCTTTAAATGTTTGGTCAATTTCATCAGTACAGCCATCTGGCCCTGGATTTTTCTTCACTGGGATATTTTTGACAACTGTTCAATCTCCTTATCAGTATATGTGCTATCTATCTATAAGGAAAGAGAAATAGAACATATGCTATATTAGATATGAGAAAGGTGAAAACACTACAGGTGCAGACATTTAAAACCATAAAAGGCTATTATGAATCACTACATGCCAATAAATTTGAGTATTTAGGTAAAATGGACAATTGCCTGGAAAAGCAAAACCTTAGAAAATTTTCACAAAATGGAGTGCCTGGCTGGCTTAGTCAGTAGAGCATGCAACTCTTGATTTCAGAGTCATGAGTTCAAGCCTTTGTTGGGCATACAGCCAAAAAGAAAAAATAAAGAAAAAAAAAAGAGAAAATCTTCACAAAAGAAACAGAAAATGTAAATAATTTTGTGTCTGTTAAAGAAACTGAATAGATAATTTAAAATCTTCCCATACAGGCCCATTTTGTTTGGTAATCTGTGAATTCTACCAATTATTTAAGAAGACATATGTCAATCTTAACAAGATTACTCTTAACGCTTCTAAAGAGAAGAAAAACAGTCTTAAACTTTTTTTTTTTTTTAATTTTTTTTCAACGTTTTTTATTTTTATTTTTGGGACAGAGAGAGACAGAGCATGAACGGGGGAGGGGCAGAGAGAGAGGGAGACACAGAATCGGAAACAGGCTCCAGGCTCTGAGCCATCAGCCCAGAGCCTGACGCAGGGCTCGAACCCACGGACCGCGAGATCGTGACCTGGCTGAAGTCGGACGCTTAACCGACTGCGCCACCCAGGCACCCCTTAAACTTTTTAAATTAGCCTTTAAAACATCTCAAAACATTACAAGAAGAAAATCACTGGCCAATTTCAAAAATAAACAATATGCAAAATTGTAATAATATATTAGTATACTGAATCCAGAAATATATACAAATGGCTATTTATCACAACCAAGTTGGGTTTATTCCAGAAATGTAAGGTTAGTGTAACATTAAAGAGTGTATCAATATATTTCACTACATTTTCAGAATAAATGAAAAGCATCCTATAATCATTTTTTCAGAAACCCTTATTTTTTTTCAATTTTTTTTTCATTGGACTCAGTCCCAGTACCATTTCTATAACAATGCCTGAGGTTTCAGAGCTTCATGTAAGCACTATAATAAAAATATGTCAACTCTTGAAGGCATTCTTCTTCAGAAAAGCCTGCTAACAGCAGGGCCCTTTGAATCACATCCTGTAGATCAATCTGACATTACTTTTTTAGCTGTCCTTCCTGAGATCTCTCTGAAGCCTCAAAAAAAAAAAGAAAAAAGGAAACAATAATTATTTTATGGCTATCATAATTACTGAAATGGAATCACATGGCATTTCTGCATACACCTTTGCAAAATTGTGCTTCTTTGCTTGTTAAAATGTTGTTAGAAAAGGAGTGAAAATTCTGTATGTCAGAATCGAGTGCAAGTCACAGATTGCATCTTCCCACTTTTAATTCTTGTCTGAGCAGTTAATGGAGGTAAAGAGAGGCAACTCAGTCCCAAAAGTTGGCTTATGAATGACCACTCACTCCCAGACTACTTTTATTTGCTATTACAACTACAACTTAAAAGTTATGAAAATGCTATAGGCACATCAAAAACTGCTTCCTAGGAGAGGGAAGATGGCAGCATAGGAGGACGCTGGGCTCACCGCGCTTCCTGCTGATCACTTAGATTCCACCTACACCTGCCTAAATAACCCAGAAACCCGCCAGAGGATTAGCAGAATGGAGTCTCCGGAGCCAAGCGCAGACGAGAGGCCCACGGAAGAGGGTAGGAAGGGCGGCGAGGCAGTGCGCGCTCCACGGACTGGCGGGAGGGAGCCGGGGTGGAGGGGCGGCCCGCCGGCCAAGCAGAGCCCCCGAGTCTGGCTGGCAAAAGCAGAGGGGCCGGACGGACAGTGTTCCAACAGCAAGTGCGACTTAGCGTCTGGGAGGTCATAAGTTAACAGCTCTGCTCAGAAAGCGGGAAGGCTGGAGGACAAAGGGAGGGAGAGTTGCTGAGCCCCCGGACGACAGAGCTCAGTTTGGCGGGGAACAAAGGCGCTCGCCAGCGCCATCTCCCCCGCCCATCCCCCAGCCAAAATCCCAAAGGGAACCAGTTCCTGCCAGGGAACTTGCTCGCTCTGGGCAAACACCCAACTCTGTGCTTCTGCGGAGCCAAACCTCCGGCAGCGGATCTGACTCCCTCCCGATGCCACAGGGCCCCTCCTGAAGTGGATCACCTAAGGAGAAGTGAGCTAAGCCTGCCCCTCCTGCCCCCATGCACCTTGCCTACCCACCCCAGCTAATACGCCAGATCCCCAGCACCACAAGCCTGGCAGTGTGCAAGTAGCCCAGACGGACCGGGCCATGCCACCCCACAGTGAATCCCGCCCCTAGGAGAGGGGAAGAGAAAGCACACACCAGTCTGACTGTGGCCCCAGCGGTGGGCTGGGGGCAGACATCAGGTCGGACTGCGGCCCCGCCCACCAACTCCAGTTATACACCACAGCACAGGGGAAGTGCCCTGCAGGTCCTCACCACTCCAGGGACCATCCAAAATGATCAAACGGAAGAATTCCCCTCAGAAGAATCTCCAGGAAATAACAACAGCTAATGAACTGATCAAAAAGGATTTAAATAATATAACAGAAAGTGAATTTAGAATAATAGTCATAAAATTAATCGCTGGGCTTGAAAACAGTATAAAGGACAGCAGAGAATCTCTTGCTACAGAGATCAAGGGACTAATGAACAGTCACGAGGAGCTGAAAAGCACTTTAAATGAAATGCAAAACAAAATGGAAACCACGACGGCTCGGCTTGAAGAGGCAGAGGAGAGAATAGGTGAACTAGAAGATAAAGTTATGGAAAAAGAGGAAGCTGAGAGAAAGAGAGATAAAAAAAATCCAGGAGTATGAGGGGAAAATTAGAGAACTAAGTGATACACTAAAAAGAAATAATATACGCATAATTGGTATCCCAGAGGAGGAAGAGAGAGGGAAAGTTGCTGAAGGGGTACTTGAACAAATTATAGCTGAGAACTTCCCTGAACTGGGGAAGGAAAAAGGCATTGAAATCCAAGAGGCACAGAGAACTCCCTTCAGACGTAACTTGAATCGATCTTCTGCACGACATATCGTAGTGAAACTGGCAAAATACAAGGATAAAGAGAAAATTCTGAAAGCAGCAAGGGATAAACGTGCCCTCACATATAAAGAGAGACCTATAAGACTCGTGACTGATCTCTCTTTTGAAACTTGGCAGGCCAGAAAGGCTTGGCACGATATCTTCAGTGTGCTAAACAGAAAAAATATGCAGCCGAGAATCCCTTATCCAGCAAGTCTGTCATTTAGAATAGAAGGAGAGATAAAGGTCTTCCCAAACAAACAAAAACTGAAGGAATTTGTCACCACTAAACCAACCCTACAAGAGATCCTAAGGGGGATCCTGTGAGACAAAGTACCAGAGACATCACTACAAGCATAAAACATACAGACATCACAATGACTCTAAACCCGTATCTTTCTATAATAACACTGAATGTAAATGGATTAAGTGCGCCAACCAAAAGACATAGGGTATCAGAATGGATAAAAAAACAAGACCCATCTATTTGCTGTCTACAAGAGACTCATTTTAGATCTGAGGACACCTTTAGATTGAGAATGAGGGGATGGAGAACTATTTATCATGCTACTGGAAGCCAAAAGAAAGCTGGAGTAGCCATACTTATATCAGACAAACTAGACTTTAAATTAAGGGCTGTAACAAGAGATGAAGAAGGGCATTATATAATAATTACAGGGTCTGTCCATCAGGAAGAGCTAACAATTATAAATGTCTATGCGCCGAATACCGGAGCCCCCAAATATATAAAACAATTACTCATAAACATAAGCAACCTTATTGATAAGAATGTGGCCATTGCAGGGGACTTTAACACCCCACTTACAGAAATGGATAGGTCATCTAGACACACGGTCAATAAAGAAACAAGGGCCCTGAATGATACATTGGATCAGATGGACTTGACAGATATATTTAGAACCCTGCATCCCAAAGCAACAGAATATACTTTCTTCTCGAGTGCACATGGAACATTCTCCAAGATAGATCATATACTGGGTCACAAAACAGCCCTTCATAAGTTTACAAGAATTGAAATTATACCATGCATACTTTCAGACCACAATGCTATGAAGCTTGAAATCAACCACAGGAAAAAGTCTGGAAAACCTCCAAAAGCATGGAGGGTAAAGAACACCCTACTAACGAATAGGTGGGTCAACCAGGCAATTAGAGAAGAAATTTAAAAATATATGGAAACAAACGAAAATGAAAATACAACAATCCAAACACTTTGGGACGCAGGGAAGGCAGTCCTGAGAGGAAAATACATTGCAATCCAGGCCTATCTCAAGAAACAAGAAAAATCCCAAATACAAAATCTAACAGCACACCTAAAGGAAATAGAAGCAGAACAGCAAAGGCAGCCTAAACCCAGCAAAGAAGAGAAATAATAAAGATCAGAGCAGAAATAAACAATATAGAATCTAAAAAAGCTGTAGAGCAGATCAACGAAACCAAGAGTTGGTTTTTTGACAAAATAAACAAAATTGACAAACCTCTAGCCAGGCTTCTCAAAAAGAAAAGGGAGATGACCCAAATAGATAAAATCATGAATGAAAATGGAGTTATTACAACCAATCCCTCAGAGATACAAACAATTATCAGGGAATACTATGAAAAATTATATGCCAACAAATTGGACAACCTGGAAGAAATGGACAAATTCCTAAACACCCACACTCTTCCAAAACTCAATCAGGAGGAAATAGAAAGCTTGAACAGACCCATAACCAGTGAAGAAATTGAATCGGTTATCAAAAATCTCCCAACAAATAAGAGTCCAGGACCAGATGGCTTCCCAGGGGAGTTCTACCAGACATTTAAAGCAGAAATAATACCTATCCTTCTCAAGCTATTCCAAGAAATAGAAAGGGAAGGAAAACTTCCAGACTCATTCTATGAAGCCAGTATTACTTTGATTCCTAAACCAGACAGAGACCCAGTAAAAAAAGAGAACTACAGCCAATATCCCTGATGAATATGGATGCAAAAATTCTCAATAAGATACTAGCAAATCGAATTCAACGGCATATAAAAAGAATTATTCACCATGATCAAGTGGGATTCATTCCTGGGATGCAGGGCTGGTTCAACATTCGCAAATCAATCAACGTGATACATCACATTAACAAAAAAAAAAGAGAAGAACCATATGATCCTGTCAATTGATGCAGAAAAGGCCTTTGACAAAATCCAGCACCCTTTCTTAATAAAAACCCTTGAGAAAGTCGGGATAGAAGGAACATACTTAAAGATCATAAAAGCCATTTATGAAAAGCCCACAGCTAACATCATCCTCAACGGGGAAAAACTGAGAGCTTTTTCCCTGAGATCAGGAACACGACAGGGATGCCCACTCTCACTGCTGTTGTTTAACATAGTGCTGGAAGTTCTAGCATCAGCAATCAGACAACAAAAGGATATCAAAGGCATCAAAATTGGCAAAGATGAAGTTAAGCTTTCGCTTTTTGCAGATGACATGATATTATACATGGAAAATCCAATACACTCCACCAAAAGTCTGCTAGAACTGATACATGAATTCAGCAATGTTGCAGGATACAAAATCAATGTACAGAAATCAGTTGCATTCTTATACACTAACAATGAAGCAACAGAAAAACAAATAAAGAAACTGATCCCATTCACAATTGTACCAAGAAGCATAAAATACCTACGAATAAATCTAACCAAAGATGTAAAAGATATGTATGCTGAAAACTATAGAAAGCTTATGAAGGTAATTGAAGAAGATTTAAAGAAATGGAAAGACATTCCCTGCTCATGGATTGGAAGGATAAATATTGTCAAAATGTCAATACTACCCAAAGCTATCTACACATTCAATGCAATCCCAATCAAAATTGCACCAGCATTCTTCTCGAAACTAGAACAAGCAATCCTAAAATTCATATGGAACCACAAAAGGCCCCGAATAGCCAAAGTAATTTTGAAGAAGAAGACCAAAGCAGGAGGCATCACAATCCCAGACTTTAGCCTCCACTACAAAGCTGTAATCATGAAGACAGCATGCTATTGGCACAAAAACAGACACATAGACCAATGGAATAGAATAGAAACCCCAGAACTAGACCCACAAACGTATGGCCAACTCATCTTTGACAAAGCAGGAAAGAACATCCAATGGAAAAAAGACAGTCTCTTTAACAAATGGTGCTGGGAGAACTGGACAGCAACATGCAGAAGGTTGAAACTAGACCACTTTCTCACACCATTCACAAAAATAAACTCAAAATGGATAAAGGACCTGAATGTGAGACAGGAAACCATCAAAACCTTAGAGGAGAAAGCAGGAAAAGACCTCTCTGACCTCAGCCGTAGCAATCTCTTACTCGGCACATCCCCAAAGGCAAGGGAATTAAAAGCAAAAGTGAATTACTGGGACCTTATGAAGATAAAAAGCTTCTGCACAGCAAAGGAAACAACCAACAAAACTAAAAGGCAACCAACGGAATGGGAAAAGATATTTGCAAATGACACATCGGACAAAGGGCTAGTATCCAAAATCTATAAAGAGCTCATCAAACTCCACACCCGAAAAACAAATAACCCAGTGAAGAAATGGGCAGAAAACATGAATAGACACTTCTCTAAAGAAGACATCCGGATGGCCAACAGGCACATGAAAAGATGTTCAACGTCGCTCCTTATCAGGGAAATACAAATCAAAACCACACTCAGATATCACCTCACGCCAGTCAGAGTGGCCAAAATGAAGAAATCAGGAGACTATAGATGCTGGAGAGGATGTGGAGAAACAGGAACCCTCTTGCACTGTTGGTGGGAATGCAAATTGGTGCAGCCGCTCTGGAAAGCAGTGTGGAGGTTCCTCAGAAAATTAAAAATAGACCTACCCTATGACCCAGCAATAGCACTGCTAGGAATTTATCCAAGGGATACAGGAGTACTGATGCATAGGGGCACTTGTACCCCAATGTTTATAGCAGCACTCTCAACAATAGCCAAATTATGGAAAGAGCCTAAATGTCCATCAACTGATGAATGGATAAAGAAATTGTGGTTTATATACACAATGGAATACTACGTGGCAATGAGAAAAAATGAAATATGGCCTTTTGTAGCAACGTGGATGGAACTGGAGAGTGTGATGCTAAGTGAAATAAGCCATACAGAGAAAGACAGATACCATATGGTTTCACTCTTATGTGGATCCTGAGAAACCTAACAGAAACCCATGGGGGAGGGGAAGAAAAAAAAAAAAAGAGGTTAGAGTGGGAAAGAACCAAAACATAAGAGACTGTTAAAAACTGAGAACAAACTGAGGGTTGATGGGGGGTGGGAGGGAGGGGAGGGTGGGTGATGGGTATTGAGGAGGGCACCTTTTGGGATGAGCACTGGGTGTTGTATGGAAACCAATTTGACAATAAATTTCATATATTAAAAAAA
This sequence comes from Panthera uncia, assembly GCF_023721935.1. Lineage (NCBI taxonomy): Eukaryota > Metazoa > Chordata > Mammalia > Carnivora > Felidae > Panthera > Panthera uncia. The sequence continues at coordinate 47,778,641 of NC_064812.1, read as the reverse complement.
AAACTGCTTCCTAGTTACAATTTAGCTATGTGTCCTTTTCTCTGATATAAATTGCTTGATATTCTAAATTATTAAATGCAACATCATTATCTGGGCAACCTAAGGATGGTGTTTTAAAAAAACATGAATATTAATGCTAATATCTATTACAACAATGATGTTCCTATACTTTTATACCCATAAAACTGAGGAAAAATCCATACAATTCTGTGATGTGTCTTCTGTTAATGAAAAACAAAAGTGGAAACTATATCTATGACTTAAAATGAGGTCATTATCCATTTTCTACCTTTTTTGAGATAGACAAACTTTGGCTAAAATCTTGGCAATGTCACTTGCTTAATTTTCCTGAGGCCTCAATTTCTCATTTGTGAAATTGTTGCAAGAATACCTATCTTGTAGAAATTATGTGAGAATTGCACAAAATAACATGAAATTTGTCTGGTGGTGTCTAGCATTTAATATGCTCAATCAACTTTGAGTTTCCTTGGCTTCTTATACCAATTTCATTTCTGTTTCCCACTCACAGACCCAGAAAAAAGAGCTCCTTAATCAGTCTCTTTTAATTGATGTATCAAATTAGGGATGTATCCTTAATTGATGTGAACAAATTTATAGGTTGGGACAAGCCAATTATCTTTTCTCAATAAATGAACTCTGTCATAAGTACTGGGTCAACTGGTAGTTTCCTGAATTATAAGATTATGTCAAGTTGATTTGGGGGCCTCTCATATTAATGTTATATAAAATGAGGCAGTGAAGAAAGTGGACAGATACTTTAAGGGGAAGCAAATGCAACAGTATGAGAAGGATTGCATAGTTTCCAATGTACAAAGCTAGCATCCTTGTTTCCTAATATTTCTTATCCCATATTTAGTGTTTCATTATGCCATGTTGTCACTCTACTCTTTTTATTTTGTATGCCCTTTTCAAGCATATACTTTTTTAGTTTAGCTAACTTAAATGTGTTCTAATATTACAGTCAAATGAATTTGAGTTATTAACTACTCCAGTGTTTTTTTAAATTCTGTTACTTAGAGCAACTTTTATTTTTCAAGATACTAAGTTAACATCATGATTTCAATTAGTGATTGATTTTTAAGCCAACTATAAAATTGGCTAATAGGTTTGCTGATATTACATAGTGTGTTTTGACACTGACCTCTTTACCTTAAAAATATTGGTAGATTCATCATATATTCCAATATTGAAGAAGACAGAGATTATAAAGACTACATAAAACTAAGGAGGAAAAATGATCAAAAAGTTTGTCCAATAGTTAATTGAATGGATTGCACATGAAATATCATGGTCCCAATTTTTAGTACATATTAATATTAATGAATATATTATTTAGGATGCTTTTGGCACGAGTTGAAAAAGACACCTAATTAAAAGGATAAAGTTATTTATTAGGTAAGAAGAGGCAAACTGTCCAATGATGTCAGCAAAGATTCTCTGTCTGTTCACTGTGCTATCCTCAATGTGTTGGCTGTTGTCCATAGTCTTGTCTTTTCATGCATCCAGAATGCTGCTGCAGGCTCTGTGATCCAATACAGCTTTGTCCAGAACATAACAGGCAGTTGCCCACTGCAGACTGTTTTTAAATCCTGGAATTTAGATTTCCCCAAAAGTCTCCCAACACACTACCTCTTAAATCCCATTGGTTAAATTTCTGGTATGCTCACTCTATTGTCCAAGAACAACTATAAATAACTCCTCTTTATTCTCAAATGTTTTCCCATTTGGATGATAAATTATCATTATGTTTGTCCACATGCCTATGCCTTAGGAGAATGAGATTCTAGGAGCATGAAAAAGCAAATAATCTAGTGTTTTTAGCTTCTCATAAAGTGATTTTGGCAAGGGATAATGTAATGGCTTTGGGGTAGTCAACCAATAATCTTACAGACATGAAATTACATGTGGCATTGTAATAACAAAGAGACACTGATATTACATATCTGTAATAACATGTCTGCCACATTTTAAGTATAGAACACTTTCTAATTTCTGATTATGAAGTTAGACATTGTACAAATTAGATTAATTTTTGCTAAAATTCTCTGTGATGATCAGAGTATCCGTGAATGTGAATTTAGGAAAAAGTACAAATGAGTAGTCAATTTTATTATTAGGGGAAATCCAATTTGGTCTTCCATATAAAAATATTGATAAATATTAACAACTTTTCCACTCTTTGTTTATTTTTTTACTACTTTTGAGTACATTCTAAATATTTTCTTTGGTTTTCCTTTAGAATTAGACCCAGTGACCAAGCAACTTATGCTCCATACAGCTAAACCAACTTTTGGTCATCTAGAAGATGTAAGTAAAATGGTCAACTTATAATAAATATCATTATCCATAGTAATTAAATGCAAGCATCTATTATATTTTAATGTTCGGTAGCCTTGCTACTAAATGACTGGAATATTATCCACTCTCTAGAAAATAATACAGTAGGATATTTACACGTATTTATGTATTTTAATGTTAGTTATGGTAATACTTTTGGTAATATAGAGATTTATAAACGACTACACAAACTTTCATATATCAACAAAAATGTACCATATAATTAGCCTTGCATAAGAGTTTCACCTATGTTTTCTTCTAGGAGTTTTACAATTTCAGATCTTATATTTAAGTCTGTAATTAATTTTGAGTTGATTTTTGTGTATGATGTAAGGGAAGGGCCCAGTTTCATTCTTTTGCATGCCTACTTACTATATGTGACAACATGGATGAACCTCGAGGATATTCTGCTAAATGAAATAAATCAGTCACAGAAGGACAAATATTCCATGATTCCACATATAGGACGTATGTAAATTAGACTCATGGAGGCAAAAAATAGAATTGTTGTTGTCAGGGGTTGGAAGCCAGAGAAATGGATAGTTGCCAATCAATGTATAAATAAAATCAATAATCAATAAAATCAATAGTATAATTAATAAAATTTCAGCTATGCAAGATTAATATGTTCTAGAGATATATTATACAACATTGTCACTATAGATAGCAATACTGTATTGTTAATTAAAAATCTGTTAAAAGGATAATCTCATGTTAAGCGTTTTTAGCACAATCAAATAATTTTTAAAATTTCACATTTTTAAGAGCATACATTTAAACAGTTTTAGCATGTCCGTTTTATGTGACTAAAGTATTGTAGTTGAAATAAATACACGTTATGCCAAATCTACAAAACTTATGTTTACAATATGCTATAGAATGAGTAGAGGAACATTATAAATTAGATCATGTGAGAATAGTTCAATTAGAATATTTGATAACTAATACAAGAAATGTGAAGAAACCCTTGAAAAACTTTATCATATAATGAAGAATCCATAACATTCCAGAGAGGTCTGGAGAAGACCAGATGGCCTGATGGTATTGTTCCACATGAAAAGGAGGCAGAATCCAAGTCCACATGTCTGGAAAGGGTGTTTGTAAAAGGTGGCAGGTTATGATGTATGATATGAGAAAAAGGTAGAGATGTCAAAAGAAAAGGAAACAGATTAACAGTTTAACCAAATAGGGTCTTGGAAGATCAGACATCCATAGATGGAATTTTTAAAAACTAACCTGATTATAGTGTGGTTCTCAGTGCTAGCTTTGCCCTCTGTCTCCCCACAAAACGCATTAGTGAAATCCACATGATTCACTCTGATACTTTCAGTGTTTTCTTATGGTTGAATTTGGACACATGTTGAGTCTTTCTTTGAGACTAATATGTGGCGAGCATAGAAGTCCCCCCAAAAGGACAAAATCTGTGTTATGTTTTGAGAACTTAACTGGGATTTGTGATTAAGGTGCAGTTCTCATATGTATTTTTTATTAAATCATCATGATGAAAGTGAAACAAGAGTGTTTCCTCACTATAGTTGCCAAATGACACAAACCATGATGATAGTTGGCGTATGACTTCATAGGAGAGAAACATTATGAGTATTTGCAAAGTTTAATACTGAAGATTAAAATAAAGTGCTAAATTCATGTACCATTTCATGTATTGAGTGAGAGAATCAGTAAATGATATTCTAAAGTCTTGGGCTAGTAATGAATATATAATTGAACTACAGAAGTTAACCAATTTCTTAATATCAAAATCTTTCCAAGATTCTAATAAGATACCCATGGCAGATGTTGTCTGTAGATGTAGAGTTTCTTGGAGAAAGTACTCTATTGGGTGATTTGGTCATCAACCAAGTATTAGAATGATTTTTTTGAGGTCAAAAGCTACCAGAAAAGAGAGAAATGTATGGGGAATGCAATGCCAGTGACATCAGAAAAATATTTTGATTTGTGGTCAGAATATACCACTGAAATTCTCCGGAGTAAGAGGTATAAAGTAGAGAAATGAGAAAGATTACAAAATCATTTTCAAGACCAGTGCTAAGAATTACATAAGGTGGACATGTCTTTGTTTGGGGGGCAATATGTTATAAAGTGGAAAATAGCCAGGATTAAGATGACAAGATTCTGATCATAAGTCAAAAAGGCAGGTAATAAAAGACTTCTACATACATGTTAGAACTCCAGAGACTTTGTAATAAGATTTGTGATAAGATGATGTGGAGAAAGTGTTAGATTACCCAGAGGTAGTCACTTCAAGAGCAATTTATAAATAAGCCTTCGTGGAAAGACCTTGAATTCATTTAAAACGAAAAATTTACCCTTCCTATCTGTCTCTTAGTAAAGCTGATGCAGGAGGAAGAAGATTAGAGGTAATAATGCCCACCCTTAGTAGATAAAATGGAATCACTGACTTGACACTTCTGTTATCAGTTCAAAGTGGGCCATTTGCAGATTACTCACATGTGGCTTAGCTGCCTGAGGTCATATGTACTAAAGAGAACAGGAAGAAATTGACCTTCAGAACTTGCCCTGGACACTGAAATTGCCCACTAATTTAATTCTGGCCTGATGGTTGTCCTACACTGAGCTGATATGACCAACAGGGACATGAAGAAGCAGATTTGGAAATAAAAACAATGGACTTCCCAAGACTAGGAAGTAGAAACATGAAGCCACACTTATTTTAGTTTTTTTAAGGGTAGAAACTATATTCTTGTCATAGAGAAATTAAGCTCATGAAATGAGAGCAGTTTGAAAGTAAGGCAGAGATACCAGAATTAGCAGCTAAAGTGGAGGAAGTACCCACCTAAAGATGTTTCTGTCAGGTGGGCTCTGACTCAGGATGAAATGTGATGAGGACTGAACTTCTGAGTTCACCTCTGTACCCCTTCCCCCTTTCATAGCACTAACTACATATTCCGTGACCTTGAGATATACCTACTAACCTCTACTGGTCAAACTATAACTTTGCCTGACTCTACTGATAGAGACAACTCCAGAATTAAAAAGTGACTTTCTTCAAAGCTAAGTCATCAGACTGGATCAGAAACACTACCCAGAAGAGAATATTGAGAAGGTCCTTTTATTCCTTAGTTGGGAGAGAAGTTTAAGGCAGTAGTCAGTGGAGCCCTGAGTATCACAAGTACATTCTGGTGTTGTCTTCTCCTTGAGATTTTTTGAGGTGGATGCAGATATTTTTTGTAGGAGAGGTATAAATGAGAGAGAGTATTTTATTCACAGGGTAATTGGAGATAAGAAGTGCTAGAAAGGACTGGCTAACTTGCTGGAACTGCCACCTGTGTGAGCAAAGATGTAATCTATGCATTCTGGGGATCTGAACATAATGGGGAATGTGATAAATCTGAGAAATAGGTATTTAAGAGGCAGCAGAAAGAGCAAATGGAACAGGGAGAAAATCCTAGGTTGGAAGTGTGGTCAGAGAGAGACTTAGAAGAAAATACACGTTTCTAATTAAACTTTTAAGTTGTTTGCAGTGTCAGGTTTGAAAGTAAAAGTTCTGTTTTCCCTCAGAATCTCCAATTGGTCACTAATGATTTTTATGTGATATTTTGCTTTTATGTTCAGTGGAAAAAGGTGTCAAATTCAACTTCAGGTTTAGGGACTGGGGCAAGAAGAGATGCTGAATACAAAGCCAGTCACATGTGTTAAACCATGTAGCATAAGAAAAGTAAAACACTCTTCTCCAATGTGTTAAGGTTCATGCAAGTATTCATTTTTAATTCTGTATTTGTCACTATGTTGTTTTCTGACAATTCTAAAGCTACTTCAAATTTTGCCTCCTTCAAGGGCATCTACTAGTGAAATTTACATGACTTGCTCTGGTGCTTTCAATGTTTTCTTATGACTGAATTTGGACACATGTTGAGTCTTCCTTTAAAAATAATGTGTGGTGAGGATAGAAGTGCCCAAAGAGGACAACATCTGGATTATATTTTGAGAACTTAACTGAGATTTGTGATTAAGGTGCAGCTCTCAGCTGCATTTTTTGGATTAAATCACTGTGATGAAAGTGAGACAAGAGTGTTTGCACAAGATAGTCTTATTTTGTTAGCTAATTCCGGCAAAATCAAAATTAAAAGAGCAGAATATATATCTACATAAAACACCTGTATCTTTTATGCACCTCATTCATCCTGATCAGCGTTTTTTCACAGACCTACAATTATTTTGACTAGTTTGTAAAAATGAGGAGTTTCAGACACAGCTCAGTAGTGCCTATATAATTATTGGATGTTTAAACAAAGCCGAATTCTTATGGCCACAAAGAGCCAGCATTGAAATCCAGCCTGGATGTTATTCTCCACTCATCTGCTCAAACTCTCTCTAATTTTGTGTTTACTTTTAAAAACTCTATTGTTTTATCTTTCACAACTAATCTACAATCAATCTGGATATGGCTTCTGTGTATGATATGAATTTAAGGTCAAGTATTTTGTTTTGTTTTTGTTTTTTACATATGTCCAATTTTCCCTGCTTTATGTACTTAAAAGACCATCCTTTACTCATTGAACCACATTGCCATCGTTTTTATAAATCAGGTGATTATATATTTCTTTACGTATTCACTGTTATGTAATATAAATATGTGTTTCTTTCCCCACACCAATGGGAGCATAGCTTAATTTTTGACAATTATATATAAATTCTGACTTTTTATAGACTATATCCTGCTGCTCTGTTTTTCTTCATGATTGCCTTCCCAATTCTCATCCTCTCTGAATTTCCATTTAAATTTTACCATAAAATCAACTTACCAATATCCAGAAAATAACCTGCTGGGATTTAAAATTTTTCTATTTGTTGTTGCTTTTCAGGGGGTCTATTTTGATGTGCCAACCTTTGGCTTTGGTTTTATTTCTGTTTATTCTGTTTAGGTCTTAGAGCTTTTTGAATCTACTGGTATATATCTTTCATTAGTTTTGGAAAATTCTCAGCCAGGATTTTTTTCCAAATAATGATTCTGCCCCATTTTTTTCCTCTCCATTTCAGACTCCATTTAAATATATGTGAGAAATTTGTAGTCTGGGTGTCCTTTCTCCTACACATTTTCTATATATTTCTTTTTATCTCTGCCTCAGTGTATTTGCATACTTTTAATTCTTCTTTCTTCCACTCACCAATCCTATATTCTACTTTAATTTGCTGTTAAATCTAGCTGTTGAGCTCTTACCTTCCAAATCTGAGTATTTATCTAAAGGAAACAAAAAACCCCCACTAATTTGAAAAGATATATGCACCTCTGTATGTTCATTGCAGCATTATTTGTAATAGCCAAGATATGGAACCAACCTTAGTGTCCATCGATGGATGAATGGGTAAAGAAATTGTGGTATATATAAACAATAGAATATTGTTTAGCTATTAAAAAAGAATGAAATCTTGCCATTTGTCACAAAATGAATGGACCTTGAGGGCATTATGCTAAGTGAAATAAGTCAGTCAGAAAAGGACAAATATTGATCTCTTTTATATGTGGAATCTAAAAAAAAACAATAATAAAGAAAAATAAAAAGCTCATAGAAACTGAAAACAGATTAATAGTTGCCAGAGGTGGGAAGTGGGTTGGGAGAAATAGGTATATTCGGGTTTTTTTGTTGTTGTTTAGTTTAAATAAATTGAATAAAAAACACACAGGTTTTTGGGGTGCCTGGGTGGCTCAGTTGGTTGAGCGACCGACTTTGGCTCAGGTCATGATCTCACAGTTTGTGAGTCTGAGCCCCGCATCCAGCTCTGTGCTGATAGCTCTGAGCCTGGAGCCTGCTTCTGAGTCTGTCTGTCTGTCTGTCTGTCTCTCTCTCTCTCTCTCTCTGCCCCTCCCCCACTCAATGCTCTGTCTCTCTGCCTCAGAAATAAACATTAAAAAAATTTAAAAAAATATAGGTTTCAATTATCAGATAGTAGCTACATTTCTTCATCATTTCAGCCCATTTTTTCCACATTTTCTTTAACACATTAGTCAAAGTTTTTCTGTTTTTTTTCTGTTTTTTTTTTTTTTTTTTTTTTTTTTTTTACTGTGGTAAGAACACTTAACATGAGATCTACCCTCTGAACAAATTTTTAAATGCTTACGTAGTATTAACTATAGATGCAGAGTTGTATACGTCATCTCTAGAACTTACTCATTTGTGTAACTGATACTTTATACCTATTGAACAACAACTCCTTATTCCCTTCTCCCCACAGCCCCTAGAAACCACTATTCTACTCCCTGTTGCTATGAGTTGACTATTCAGATATCTCATATAGTTGGAATCAGGCAACATATGTCCTTCTATGACTGGTTGTTTCATTTAGCATAATATCCTCCAATTCATACATGTTGTTGCATATGGCAGAATTTCCTTCTTTTTTTAAGGTGGAATAATATTCCATTGTATGTATATACCACATTTCTTTATCCAAATGATGATGGACATTTAGGTTTTATCCATATATTGACTATTGTGAATAATGCATCAATGGGCATGGGACTGAAGATATCACCTCTAGATCTTGATTTCAATTCTTTTGAATATATACCCATTAGTGGCATTGCTGGGTCATATAGTAGCTCTATTTTAATTTTTGAGGAATCTCCATATGTTTTTCATAGTGACTGCACCATTTTAGATTTCCACCAACAGTATACAAGGGTTCCAATTTCTCCATATTCTCACCAACAGTTATCTTTTGTTTTTTTAATAATAGCCATCATGACAAGTATGAGGTAATATCTTATTGTAGTTTTGATTTGCATTTCCCTGATATTAGTGATGTTGAGCACCTTTTCATACATGCATTGGCCATTTGTGTGTCCTCTTTGGAGGAATAGCTATTCAAGTTTTTTGCCCATTTTTATCCATTATTTGTATTTTTTTTCTATTGAATTGAAGGAGTTCCTACTGTATTTTGGATATTAACCACTATCAAATATATGGTTTGCCAATATTTTCTCCCATTTCATAGGTCATTTATTCATTTTGTTGATTGTTTCCTTCATTGTGCAGGAGCTTTTTGGTGTAATACAGTCCCACTTCTATATATTTGCTTTTGTTGCTTGTGCTTTGGGTGTCTCTTTCAAGAAGTCATTGCAGAGATTGATGTCATGAAGCTTTTCTCCTGTATTTTCTTCTATGAGTTTTATTGTTTCAAGCCTTAACTTTTAACTCTTTAATTCACTTTGAGTTGATATTTATATATGGTGTAAGATAAAGGTCCAGTTTCATTCTTTTGCATGTGTATATCCAGTTTTCCTAACACCATTTGTTGAAGAAATGATTCTTTCTCCATTGCATATTCTTGTCATTCTTGTTAAAAATCAGTCAATGGTATACTTGTAGGTCTATTTGGGGCCTCTTTATTCTGTTCCACTGATCTATATGTCGGCTTCTATACTAGTAAGATACCATTTTAATTGCTATAGCTTTGTAATTTGATATCAAGAAGTATGATACCTCCAGCTTTGCTTTTTTTCTCTCAAGATTGCTTTGACTATTTTGGGATCTTTGTGGCTTCATAGGAATTTTAAGATTGTTTTCTATTTCTGTAAAAAAATATCATTGGGGTTTTTACAGTGATTGCACTGAGTCTGTAGACCACTTTGAGTAGTATGGCTATTTTAATATTAATTCTTCCAGTCCATGAATACAAGTTGTCTTTTCATTTAGTACTGACTTCTTTAATTTCTTTTGTCACTGTTTTACAGTTTCAGTGTATAAGTTTTTTATCTCCTTGGTTTGATGCTATTGTAAATGGGATTATTTTCTTAATTTCCTTTTCGAATAGCTGATTGTTAGCATATAGAAATGCAACTGATGTTGATTTTGTGCCCTGCAGCTTTAAAACCAGAACAAAGACACTGTAAGAAAACCACACCCCAATATCCTTGGAGGACACAGAATCAAAAATCTTCAACAAATACTAACAAACCAATTCAACAATACATTAAAAGTATGAGACCTCATTAACAAGTGGGATTTACCTCTGAACAAGGATGGTTGAACATAAATCAATTAATATGATATATCAAATTTATAGAATGACAGATAAAAATTGCATGATCATAGAAATATATACATAAAAAACATTTGACAAAATTCATTACCCTTTCATGATAAAAACTGTCAGTAAACTTGGTATAGTAGGAAGGTATCTCAACATACTAATGACCATACATTACAAGCCCACAGTTAATATACTCAGTGTCAAATCAAAAGTTTTTCCTCTAAGATCAGGACCAAGGCAAGGATGACCACCACACCACTTCTACTCAGCATAGTACCAGAAATCCTGGCCAAAACAATTAGGCAAGAAAAAGAAAGCTTCCAAATTGGAAAGAAAGAAGTAAAATAATCTGTTTGCAGATGGCAAACAGATGAGTTTATAAATGTAGGAAATGCTAAAGACCTAACAAAACAAAACTGTCAAAGTTATGTTAATGTCCTTATCTACCATAGCATCTGAATCATCTGTGCATCTAGACCATCAAGTTCTTTTTTTTTTCCCCCCTTGGTCCTCTGTCACATTGTCTTGTTTATTGTCATGCCTGGTAATTTTCAATCTAATGCTGGATATTTTGTCGAAAAATTCATGGGACTTCACATGATATCCTCCTAGTGATAAGGTTCTTTGTTTCTTTAGTAGGAGGACAGAATGGGGTATTCAGAACTTAAAGCAACCAAGGAATTAAGGCTGCATCACAACTTCGGTAATAACACTCAAGTCTATTATTTCATTCTGGTCACTCACCAGTGTTTTTAGTGGAATTTGAAAACATCCTGTGGGCCCCTTCCCTAACAGTTTCTGAAATCTATTTTTGCCTCTCCAGGAATGATTGCTAAAAATTTAGGGTTTTTTTTTCCAAATAGTTTTGGGCTAAGCATTTTAGGTTCTTGCCCTGCACAGCTTCAGGGATGACAGGGATAATTTACCATGTGTTTCAGGCCCATAAAGTCTTTAATTTTGTCACTATAAACACAAGAGACCACTAAAATCTCAGATGATTTCTCATTACTGAGAGCTAATAACTCTCTGTCTAGGCAAATTTCTCAAACAGAACCAGTAAATGACCCCAAAGTAACAATCGGCCCCACATTGAGAGCTCAATTCCAGATTACCAGATCTTTATGTCTTCATGGGATTTTCAGATACCTGAAGGCTTTTAAAAAATGATTTTTCACAGCTTTTCTAATTGTGCTCAATGGAATGATAGTCTACCACAAGGTAATCCACTTTACCCAGAAGTAGAAGTTCTGCATATATTTCTGCTGAAAAACATGAATCAAAACATCTTTCCTTGTTAGTTTTATTTCCATATTTAGGCTCTACCACTTTTCTCTGGCTTTCCATATGAGGGACTTGCCCACAGTACTTTTTTTAACAACTATCTGGCAGTATTTTTTCCCCAATGAATGGTTCTAAGCTGTCTCTCATTCCCTAATATCTGAAATGTTCAGATAAAGTCTCCCTTGTACCCACATGGTTTCCGCCACAGGAATACCTTTACTTAAGACAGTTAACTGTTCTTTTAAACATTTCTATGTTAAGGTTTTTCCATGTGCATGAAATAGAGACTCCTTTTCTCTTACTTTATTCTTTGTGGAAAGGCTAGACTTCAAGGAAGATACTTTGTGACCATGACTTAATAAATAAATGAGACTCATGCAGAACAATAGAAGTATGGTAGGTATATAAGTAATTGCTGACAGAATGTACAGAAAACATTGTAAATACAGAAAAACTAGAGAGACACTACTTTAAACTAGAGTTGACTCACACAAGTTGAAAAGAGAGCAAAAGGGAGCAGAGAGAATAATGAAAAACATTTAAAGCAGTATGAATCAAGTTCAATATTAGATCAAACCAATAAATTTATTTATCCTCAGTATATAATGTCATATTTGGTAAGACATGTTAAGAAGAATAAAACTAGATATTTTTAAAACGGAAAAATATACTCAGGAGATACTTTGTAGCTTGTGAAAAACCATTTTTTTTTGTTACTCTTGAAGCAAATCAGGTTTGTAATGGAGCAGAACAATTAGATTTAATTTAAAAATAAAATCCAGTATTTTACTCTAGCAATTGTGGTAGATGGGAAGGCAGAAGGAAAATTAAGAAGTTCTGTTTTATTTGGAACTTCTCTATTCCTTGGTTCATCTATCAGTGACTATGTTACTTCCTGAAATTTTCTGAAAATCTCTGTAAAAACACATATGTGTTGCACCAAAAAAAGAATAAATACTCTCTAGAAAATTCAATTTATAATGCTTGTTCCAGTGTCTACAATTTTACCTGACTGAAATTTTGTATTGCGTGTGCAATATTTCACTGAGTGGCTCATGACTGCAATGAGGAGCATAGCAGTGGACACACATGGCCACAAGAACACATGGAGTCCCAAGTCTGTGCTCCTGGCATTCTGCACTTACCAGAGTGGTTGATATTCTAAGAAAGGGAAGGCAGTATGATGGCAAAATGGAGGAGGCTTGTAGGTGTAATGTTTCTTCATCCTACAATAATGTGGTATATGTGTCTTTTTTAATTTCTTTTTGAATTTGTCTCAGTGATCAGTCTGAATGTACTTAATTTTTAAAGTGAAGAAAGAAATTATTTTAGTTTTTGTAATATTTTCCCTATTTAATGTATTTAAAACAAATATATGAGTGTTAACTTGGCATACATAAGGGTCACCTATGGAACTTTTAAAACAACTATATTTGATTTGCTCTTTGCAATTTCTAATTCAGGATATTTGAAATGTATGTCAGACACCTGCATTTTTAAAAGTTTTATAAATGCTTGCACTCAGACTCCTTTCAAATTTAACTTGGCACTGATCCAAAAACATATTTTTAAACTTTGTTATTTGGTCCTGAAATAAAAACCAAACTACTTTGACTCTTACACCAATCCAAGTTATCTGTTAGGTGCATGTATTCCTCATCAGTGCTATTACTTTTCAAAATATGATGACAACCCTTTTTTAGTTCTACTAACTCTTAAAGCAATTGGTTTTGTATGGGACAATAAAATAAAATAAAATAGTAATATTACAAAAAGCTGTTAGGGAGAATAACATGGACGTAATTGTCACTTATTCTTACTCATTTGAGAATTAGTGATTGAGAATTTCCTAAACAATATTTCTGCTAGCCTTTTGGTCAGATCTAGAACTTTCAAAACTATCCTTATAAGTAAACAAACAATAAACCAATTTCAAGCCTTTCTACATATAAGCCACAGTATATAAAAATGGAGCCAAAAATAATAAATTATTAAACTTTCTGTGTTGAAAGTGGTGTTGGATCTCCTACCCATGTTCCCATTTGTATACATGAGCACTCAAGTGTGCACACAGGACAGCTCCTAGGGCAAAATGAGAATATTAAGCTGACTGCTTTAGACAGTCTGAGTGGATTGCAGGGTTAAGGGATATCATCTGATGATTGTGTCCATCCAAATTAGATTGCTTTGGCAATTAGATTGCTTGTGTCCTATGTCATAGCATGGTCTAATTTGAGGATGTTATACTAGAAATGTCAGAGCACTTCTGACTATACTATATTGTAAAAATGTAGGCATGGATGTAATTTCCAATATTCTTTTTATTAAGACACATTGGAAATGTTTTTTTGGTTATAGTGCCAGTAATAGGTCTTTTCCTGAATAAGTGTTTTGTTTTTATTTCAAGGATACTGTGACCCATTAAATGAATCATTGATCCTTCTTTGTGTTGACTACTAGAAAGCTTTGGGCTAAATTTGTGTCCTGTCTCTAGCAGATGTACAGGAACATTTGGTATGCTTTCAGTGTACTCATCTTACTTCTGACATCATCTCCTTTTCCTATCCTCATTTTGCCTCTGTCCCAATTTTCCCAGTCAGTCTTGATTTATTTTATTTTGTAGTTTTGCATACATTTTCGTAAGAAAACTTTTTAAGGTACATCTTTTAACAAGAAAAGAAAATAAACTGAGTTCATAGTAATCATTATCACCTAGTGTCAAGCACCCAAATTAAATCATTTTACCTTTAATCAATATAATCAGAATGGTTTAATTTTGCATGACATTCTTTTGATTACTAGCATATTATTTTATTCATGGTTCAAATAAGACTGTAAAGCAATATATAAAGATGACCACCTTTGTTACCAGAGAATCTTAGGGAGAGTTTTATTTTATTCATTTGCTTAATGAATTAATGTCTAATAAAACAGAATGGACAGAGGGAATAATTATAGTATTAATATAGTTCAGAAAATATTTTTAATTAAATGAATAAAACACAATCTATCCCTTTAGATACCTTCTGAATAGATGCAATAGGGTAGCATTTAATTTAATTAGACATTTGAAATGGTCAATTTATTCTATTACATTTCCAGTCCTAAACATTATGATTGCTGTGGGTCATCCATACTATATGATACATGATTTTTAAATTTTAGTTTAGACTAAAATGTTCTGTAACATAAATATAAATAATGACTATAAACACAGTAATTTTTAAAGATCTAGTGTGACTACCTTATTTTATATTCCTACCAAATCAATTTTGGAAATAAAGTTTCAGAAGCAAAATGCAAATGTTATGTTGCAATATGAAAATTGCTCTGTTTCTAATTAGAACAAATGTTATGGTCTCTTAAAATTACTCTTGATTTAATGTGCTTACTTTCATGCATAATCATTGTGTGAAATCCTTCTGTTTGTAATCATAGTTTTCCAGAAGAAAAATTAATATAAAGGAAATTTCTAGAATTTGATAATTACTTGTACTTTTGAAAAAGTTTTTCAAGTTTTCTTAAAACATTTCCCTTAATGGAACAACTATTTTTTCTTGCATAAATAATTTAAAAATAGTAAAGATTATTTGACGTTCTCTATATTTTAATGGGAGTTTTAATTTTGAAACAAGAGAGTCATGCTTTTGCATCTACAATTAAACGTTTGTTGTTGCCATTTCTCATGTGTATAGGGTGCAATATATTATTGCCATACAGATAGTGAATGCAAATTGGTCAATTTATGCCTGTTATTTGATGTATAATTAATGTTGTCAGGCCATTCCTATTGTACCCTTAAGTAAATCATGTGCAGATCATTCAATCAGTATTTAACCAAATAACAGGAAAATTTACTACAGTTGTAGTACTTAACATGTGTTGACAACTCCAGGGAGCTAATGACCCCCAAATGTCTACCATGATTGTCTTAACTCTATGTAATAGGAAATGAGAGTCACCATATGATCTATTTGTTTTTTCATCCCATAGACATAAATTGACAACTTAATATATGACACATGCTATTGTTAACTGCACTGACCTAATTCAATGATTATCATTTCTGATATATGATGATCTGATGGCCATGGATTTATGTTCAGGACCAAAGGCTTTATTAATTCTAAGGAAAATTAAAATTATGATTTACAACTTAAGAATAGAATTTCTTACTCCTGTGCATTTTCTTCTTTACCTTGGAAGATTAATATTTTTCTTAATTTCTTAATTTCTAAGATTAATATTTAGAAGGTTTAACAAAATCTGAAGTCTTTCATTTATTCAGATTTTGTTTCAAATTTGTGACGATTATTTAGCTATTTTTAGATTTGTATTTAAGCTCACATGATTCAGGATTAAATTGCATAATGACTCTAAGGATATGCATATGAGAGATAGAGAGTTAAATAAGGAAAGAGAGAAAGAGTTTAAGAGAAAGGATGGTAGAGAATTTGCCAAGTTGACCTCACAAGGGAGATAGAGCAATAATGCAAGTTAACCAAGTAGCAATTATAGTAACTCTAAAAGGTGCACATAAAAATTAAAATACAATGTGATATGACCATTATTTGTTTCACTTTGTTATTCTCATTTCCTCATAGCTTTTTATAACGAGGTATAATATGCATATAGTAAAAGTGAACAATTCTTAGGTATAGATAACAATAACCATGTAACTACTGCAAGGTTCACAAGTGAACATTTTAGAAACTAAATAGTACAGTTACATTGGAGAAGAAAACAAGAATTAAAAATAACACCAAACCAACAGTGAGCTTGTAATTTATTTTACCCTTGATTATTTTCAAGTCGGGCTAGCCCTGTGAGTACAGCCTCAGAAGTACAAGGCAGAATGGAGTAACTAGTTTCCCAGCCTTCTGGCCAGGGAAGTGGAAAGGGGACCACAAGGAACTGGAAAGTACTGGAAACAATAATAAGATGAAGGAGTTCATGAAAGTGAGTCTGTAAATTTGTTAAAAAAAAAAATCCTGAGTTTACACCTGAGCTGCATATATGCAGATGTATTCCTGATTAGCATTTAAAAAGACTGAACTAAGCCAGCAGATAGACCACCACCCATGATGGCCATGAGTGGCACATACTGGGGACAAATCTGGAAAGCACTTCAACGTCCTTAAAAACTTAACTGACAGTGCCACAGCCACAAAAGGTGTGTTGCAATTTACAGCCTGAACCTAACCTGGCCTATTGCCTGCTTACACAAAAACAGCATTTTTCTCAATAGGATTAAAACAAAACACACGCTCACACACATATATAATAATATAATATAATATAAAATATAATATATATAATTTTGTTGAAAAAATATATATAATTTTTTAAACATAATCCTGCCATCTGTGGATAATGACAGATTTTTTTTAACCTTCTTTAACCTCCTTATATTTTAAAATTTATTTTCTTGACACATTACACTATATAGAATAGCTTCAGTGTTTTATCATGTTTACTACTACACGTTTACATGTGTATTACCCTGTCAGATCAAGGTAATCTGCAGTTCTGGTTTGCTAAGGGTATTTAATAACAACTAGTATTTAATTTTAACAAATGTTTGTTCTACATCCATTGAGAGGTTATGAGGATATTAAAATTTGTCTTTATTCTTTTATAATATGATGTCATTATTCAGTCAATATTGTCCTACTATAATAAAACAAAGTTGGTATTATTTTGTTATAATAATAAGTTGGGTACAGTACTTTCTTATTTAAACTTTTGGTATCTGTTCTCCAAAAAAATAAAAATAAAAACAGAACTATGTAAGATGATTGATGTGTTAATTACCTTAATGAACTTAATTGCAGCAGTGATTTCACAATGTGTATGCATATCAAGTCATCATTTTGCAAACTTTACACATTTATGGTTTTTCAATTATACCTCAAAAAATGGTAAAAAGTAAACCAAAGAAAATACCATTGAAACCATTAAATATTTAGGTACACTGAAAACTAAAAATAATTGTTTGAAAAAACCAAAGAAGACAAGCAAATGTAGAGGTATACCATGTTCATGGATTGAAAGACTCAAAATTGCTGGCATGATAGTCATTCCCAATTTGATCTATACTTAAATACAGTTATAATACAAATTCCAGAATGCTGTTCTCTAGAAATTGAAAATTTGATTATAAAATTTATATGTAAAATGCAATTTAAATATTTTCACATATTTCTAAATGTTTTGACTGTTCTGTGTACTTTGCATTTTACATATAAATTTTATATTTATATTCTACAAATATAGTCTAAAAATGGTTCCTGGCATGAAGAATAAGATTATTAAAGTTCTAGTCCTTTCCTTTAAGGGACTCAGAATTATACACAGAGTTGAATGTAACTGAATTATATTAATACTTATAATAGCAAAATTGGTTAGTTTTATGACAGTTGGAGAGATATTATGGAGTCACTTGCATACTGATGTTTTCAGTGTTCTCTACTCTAGATTCTGAAACTTAAAAATGTTTATCTTCTCAAACTCTGTTGCAGCTAGAGTGTTCATGTCACCCAGTTAAGCATTTAGAGGGATTTTCTGCAGATGGCTTCACACCTAAAGAAATAGACATAACTCACTAGCAATATGTTTTTGACCTTTCTCATTGTTCTAGCTTGGGACACAGGCTGTGAGAAAAGAAACGGCCATTTTCACTGTCATGGTGCACACAAACAGGTGTTGTAGCAAAAAATTAGAAAGAGCCTGCTTCATTGAGTGCATCAATAAATTGAGCAGCATATTCACAGATTTGCATATCATTAATCCAACCAATCTGTGACTTCTTCAAGCCATCATAGTAGAATTAGAATGTATGCTTATCAAAAATAATGAGACAAGGAAAAGGAATAGTTAATTTTTCAGGTAGAAATTATGAAGCATAGATGGAATGATTCTACATGAAACATTTTATCTAAACTTTAAAGAATCAACAGAATTTTCCAGATGTAGATAGTAGGAAGTGGTAAGATGATCCTTACTTTGAGCACCACATAAATCATTAAGTTAGTAAGGAAAACACAAGGTTCAAAAGAGAGAATATGATGGATATTTATAGCAGAGGGGTCTGAGAAGTTATTTGGTGTCATATTTTGTAAGTGACTTAATTTTTATATAGCCAGATCTTCTCCTAGCATCACTAGCATTCCACTGAGATTTTTATGTAGGAAGGTAGGCAGTTATATTTCATAAAAATTCCTCATGTAGAAAATAGATTGAGGATATAAGTCTAGGAAGGGTTCAGTGTTGGTTATATATCCCAGGTATTCTTATTTCAGTGACTTCCATACATGTATATTGAATGATGTAATAAAAATGTAATTTCTCAGTGATGAAATTCAAATATAATTGATGAACCTCCATATGACATTGGTCTTTGATATTTTTAGAGGGATATCTATACCTACATACAGTCACAGAGAGTAAAATCAACAAGAGTGCTCCTATTAAGAGTCCTAAGACTTGTAGTCTGTTGAACTTTTTTTTTTCTATTGACCTGACAGAATCCAGTTCATTGAACTTCTGGGCACAAAGCAAGGGACATCTGTTCAGTTAAGCTTTTCATAATTGATATGTTAATTAAAAATGACTTTCAGCTTTCTTGCATTTTGTTTATTTTTCATGATACATATGCCCTGTGGCATTTCACAATGGGCGTTGTCTTAAAAATCTCAAATACAAATAAACAAAGCAAGCTATTCATTATTGCTTCCGGACCTAAAGTTATACATGATGTAAGTCTAAGTGCTTTCTTTCACCTTTCTCTGGCCAGAATATTCTGGGATTTCCTCCAGGATAAAGATCAGTTCAGTGCAATTCATGCATCTGTCACATCTGGACTATCTCAATGTAGCCTTGCCAATGTGTACAGAGGCAGTGCAAAATTTGCTGTTTTCATAAAGTACAACAGCCTGTTTATATTTTGCAGCCAAAAGCACAAGTATATTGCCAAATCCCCTACTTTCTAATGTAGATTCTCAACCATTATTTTTATTATTCATACTAACACCAATCACAAAATAATCAGAACAATTTTACACTAAGTTAGAAACCACTCAACATCTCTGTAAAAAGTAGGAGAAAAGAGATCCTCAGTCCATCTTTTTAATCATGGCTTTTAGAAAGATATGATATATTATTTGTGAGAAGACATAACAAAGCTATAAATAATAACAATAGAATGCAGAACAACAGCAATACCCATCTAAATACGTACAAAACATGTTGGGAGTTTTTCCTCTGATTTATTTTCATATGCAGCGAACAGAGGGGTTATCCATTTCTGATGGCGCTAAAAGTTAGTGGAAGGAGGAACTGAGCTTAGATAATTATATATATACTGGGCAATAAGGTGATAAAAAAATAAAGAGAAAAAAAGAAAACAAGAAAAAAGAAAGACATTATATTTTATAGACATAGATACATAGATATAGATATAGATTATAGATATAGCTATAGATAGATATAGAGAGATGATATAGATGTAGATTAGATATGTAATGTTTTCCAAAAGGGTTACACTTTTACACTTCAAGATTAAACACAATGCTTAACATTTCAACATGGACAAATACATACTAGAGCCCATGTGATATTTGTGGGTAATAATGTACACCAATCTGAAAAATGAATTTAACATTAACAAAGGAACCAACATGATGTGTTTAACATATAATTCTGTTACAGTTCTTACCATTGATATAAAGCAAATTAGATTTTGCTAATTCATGTAATTATCATTTCAAGCCCTGTTTTGTTATTATAATCAGACATTATAAAAATAGTCAAATGCAGAGTGAGTTATTACAATTAATTTCCCTACATGCCTAAGAATGATAAAACTAGATAATCTGTGGTTATCACAAGCATTAACTTTCTCCTAAAGAGATAAATCATACATGTGCCTCATCTTTAATGATAGGAATTAATAATATCAAAATACTCATGCAAAGATACTGTTTCATTTATTTTAAGAAGGAAACAAATAACACTGAGCTGAGCTTTCTTTTCCAAAAGATACTAGAGCTATCTTTTTGATTTTCAATTCTCTTTGATTTTAAATTGCTATGGTTGAGTAGTAATAATAGTTGACACAGAGCATTTACTATATGCTTTACATTTAATAACCTAAATCCTTACATCAATTCTATGAAGTAGCTGCTATTATTATCTGTTTTGAGATAAGGAAATTGAGGTACAAGGAAGTTGGATTAATTTCCCAAGACATTGGGTTAATAAGGCCCATGACTGAAAATTGAACCGAGGCTATCTGTCTCTAGTGCCCATGCTCTTAACCATTGTATGTACTGTATCTTGAGTAATCCATTCTAGAAATGTCATCTTTCATATTAATATTTTATACTCTAGAAATTATAGGCAAAACTTTATTGATCTACATTTTCATTTAAATATGACACAATTATGTTTTATTTAATCTAGATATTGGATATATATCTTTATGAATTATTTTTAAAATGTTAACCAATGTACAATTGACGAATTTGATTTCCTTTTAGCTTCTTTCTTTACTGCTTATATGAGAGTACAGTCAAATATGTATAAACGTGTGTTTTTATCAAATTTTATTTAATGGTTTCAGGATAGCTTTAAAATCTGTACTGTCATCTTTGAAATTCTTTTGCCTATGAAATACCATTCATCAAAATTTTGTAAATAACCAAAATAAATCTGGAGCTTAATTCCTACACCATTTAAAATAAAGTCAGTAAAAAGAAAACATTCACATCAATTTAATTAAGTGTGAAATAGTGTGTATGCCAATATCCCATCATTGCCCTGATAACTATTGACTACCAAGACATTCAATATCTCATCTATCATTAGTTTTTGACAAAATAGTCTTCATAATTTAGGCCTCACTGGTTTTTCAACTTAGTCCTGAATTTATTGAATTTGAAATTTAGTGGTCTTTGACAGACCTTTGGTAACAAATGGTACCTTAGGGCATGATGCATTCAAGATACTCCATCACACATTCAAATTATATAAGGTGAATATTATTCTGTTTTCACTCATTTTAAAAGCTAGCAGAGGTCTGGGACTGCCTTGGAAATTCACTGAATGTTAAACTGCAATTTTGATTCTCTGATGAAAGGGGTTTGACTCATGGACAAATTATCACTTTACCTATGACATTTTATTCCATGTCATCTCATATTTGCAGTGACTTCTACTACTTGAACTAAGGTATTCAATTTTATCCATTTTTATGGAACATATACTCCCCTGCTCATCATCTTGTGGCATTCCATTCAAGTGCTCAATGGTGATCTAGCATCCTAGATCCAATATTGTAATTACAGACATAGTGTTGGTAATTGACTAATGACTCAATTTATCTATAACAGATTCATTTGATAAAATTGACAGCAAATCTTAGAAGTGAAGATAACAAGAACTTCACAAGTGAATGGTGCTTATTTCTTTAGCAATAAAGAAATTCAGTTAGCAATAAAGCTGATACTTACCTTATGATGCCTTCATTTATTTATCTCTTGCATTTTTCAATATTTAAAACGCTTATGCCCTGCATCCCCAACCAGCTTGTACATTTTTAAACTAAGAGAAATACTTTTTATTTCAGATCTCCCACAACAGCACTCAACTCTTTAAGGTAGATAAATCAATATTTTTAAGTGATTGATTGAAAGCAAAAATACGCAGTCAGTTAATATTTCCACTTAAAACAAGTGAAATGTATTAGGGAATCCAGTCCAAATCACATTTTGCTGATGATTTTCTATATGTTTTAAGAAGACTGACCTTCCCTCCAAGCTCAGAATTTCCTTATTCGATGATACATAATCCAGGCTCCTTTATGAACTTTGCTCTGAGAACCTTTCCAGCAATGACAGATGAACATCAATGCTCAGGAATTTTGTGTACTACTGCTAACAGATCATATTCATTCAGTGATAATAGATGATTTTGGAAAGTCTTGGATACATTTGGATAATACAACCTCTAAACTCCTTCTAATTCTAAAACCCATTCATTCATATTCATGGCTTTTAGATTGAGTCCAAGTGACTTGGCTAATACAAGCCCATCCATGATTCAGCCCCTGCTGACTTCTCTAGGGTCCTCTTCTGCATTTACTCTTCTTTACTTTATGCCTACCAATGTCAAATTGCTTTAAATTTCCTAAATGCACCATCTTATTTCAAACCTCTGTGCCTTTGCCTGTTGTATTCTTCTCTTACAAACCTGGTAAATTCACCTTTCAAATCCTGTCCATGGGAAACTTCCTCTCTGAAGCCTTTCCCAAAACTGCACACCTTCTAGGAATGTTCATGCCTCCCTTCCTCGTTTTATATTGCATCTGGACCTTACACATCATTTAATTTCATTTCTCAATCATTTAAAATTACCTCTCTCTTATACTAAAATATAGGCTGCTTAAGTGCAGAAGCAGTGTCTTCCTGTTTCTACCTTTAACCTCTGTTACAGTGTTAGCATGAAATGAACATAAGAGTCCACCTTGTCCAACTGTTATATTTTGTAAATAGAGACTGATTGCTATAAATGTTAAAATTTCATTTTTGTATCTAAAAAGTTAATTGATGTTTTATTTAGAATCATCAAAGTATAAATCAGAAAATTCTTGCAAGTGAACTGAGTGCCCTACTTTAAGTAATGCATTTATGTTTCAGTTCTTTATTGCAAAAAACAAGAAGGCCTATATTCTGATAATACATGTTCTCGCAAGAATTAGCATTGAATTGGCTTGATTTTCTGTCTTGAAATAGAAGATCACAATATTCTTTCTCAAAATTCTTTTGGTGCCTCCATGGGTAATTTATATAACAGAATATCTTTGTAAACCTATGCTCTTGCTATCAAAATTCCAACTTGCATGTTCCTGGAACTTGTCATTGTTAATGTCTGTCAGTGGTTATCTGTTAGGTAGGAAGTGTAAATGGAGGAAATAAGAAGATAAGAATTTTTATTTTTATTTCAGATACTTTTGTACTTTCAAAACCTTTATAATATGATGCATGTATATATTTATTTTAGCAAAGAAAGAAAATAAATAGCATATCCAACAATATGGCTCAACAACTGATTAGTCCATTTCCATAGAGAGTATTTTATTATGAAAGAATTGGATTTGAAATAATTTGGGGGTTTAAAATGTCTTCCTTACACGTTGTTTTTAGTACTCTTGACTAGAGATACCAGTTACTTTTTCCAAAATCTTGACTCATGTTTCAAGGATGAAATATAAAGAAGATAAATGACATAAAAACTAAGGTGTGTCCCTAATATTTCCTCCTCTTAACACAATAAAATATTTCTACAAGAAATCCACATTTTAAAATCACAATAAACATATGACTCAATGATCCAGGTATGTGCTTCTGTTTTCCAATTCAAAATGAATTTGGAAATACAAACAGATATGACCTGAATAAAATATATTAATATGTTGTTTTACCTTCCATTTCGCCTAATGTTCTTTTTATTACTTCTGGAAAATTAATGCACAAATGTTAGTAGTTTCTGAAATACTGCCTTTATTTAGTTATCAATAATTTTATAAAGGAGAGACAGGGAAGGCCTTATGGATATACTGATATTTGAGCAGAGACCTGAAGGAATGAGTCAAATATTTATTTTATGGAAGTGTGTCCCTGATAGTGGGAACAGACATATTGAAAGGCCCATTTCTTGTTTGAATTGAGAACATGGTAAACAAGTCCAAGGAATAGAAACAAGGCTGCAGTGGCTAGAGTGGAATAAGCAAGAATGAAGTGGAAGGAGATGAGTTCAGAAAAGTAGCTGTAAAGTGCTCATATGGTAAAGGCTCTAATTTCACTTATCCCTTCTGGGACATGTGAAGTAAATCCTAAATACTCTAGATTTGTTCTTCATTTATCTAACTTTATTCAGTCTTTCCATTTTGATTCCTTTGTACTTTTTAATGTATTAAGATAAAACCTCCATTCAATCTTGTAGCTTACCAGAGTGAATCATTAATTATATCTATTTTACTCTTCATCTGATGCAGGAAATATATATATACACACACACACATATATATATATATATGTATACCTATGTATACATATATATATATATATGTGTGTGTGTGTGTGTGTGTGTGTGTATATATATATAAATTAAGCAGTATACACACACACACACACACACATATATATATAGTGTATATATATATATATACACTATATATATATATATATAGTATATATATATACACACACACACACACACACACACACATATATATATATATAGTTATGTTTTTAATTTCCAGAAATGTGATATCACATTAAATATATCTATTATGGCCCATATATTTTATGGTCTTTGAATTTATGTCTGTATTTGTAGATAAGACTCCACACTGGGTAGTTGGAGTGTTTATTTTTAATCCAGGTGTGAACTGTGTACAAAACCAAGAAATGTAGATTTAAAGAAGCCTTAGCTTTGCTGGACCAAAGCAGTGGAAAAAGCAGGCAGCAGGGCGAGATCGCTGAGTTTACCGTTGATGTGCAGCCTGGCTCTTGTTTCCTTCAGGGCAGGCGTCATTACGTGTGGGGGCTGATAGCAGCAGGATGGCGTGCAGCTCTGATAATGCTAACTTTTCTCTCTGACCTAAAACCTACACTGGCCTCCTCAAATGAAACTCACCATTTACCGTTCTAATCGTGGAATTACTTAACTTTATTCTAAGGACTTACACAGAAGTCAGTCACTCTGAAAGTGAAGAAACATTTCAAGACCCACTTGATATATGCATTATCTGGCTGGTCTCCCAATCAAATGTTCCTTCTGTAGGAAAAGTTTCTTGTTTCTTGGATTTTTTTTATGTTTATTTTATTTTTGAGAGAGAGTGTGTCAGCAGGGAGGGGCAGAAAAAAGAGGGGACAGAGTATCCCAAGCAGACTCCATGCTGATAGTAGCAAGCCAGATGGGGGCTTGAACTCATGAACCTGGAGATCACCACCTCAGCCAAAGTCAGGAGCTCAACTGACTGAGCTACCCAGGTGCCCCTGTTTCTTATTTTTTTAATATATCTAACATTTATGCATAAGAAATTATTAATATCTTTTTTTTCAGATTCCATGATCTTTCTATCCTATACAGTATCTTACTGGTATTTTGGTTCTCCTTCTCAACATTGCTATGCATTTGACTTTATCTTAGTATTTTTCTTTCACTTCACTGGAATTTGAGTGTGCAGAAATGGTCAACGCTTGTATTCTTCCAGCCATGCCAAATTGGATGTATCCTACATATTTATCTGACCTAAAAATTATGTACTGTCTCCAGGTTATTGTTCATAAACACTAGGTAGTAAGAATAAATTAAGCAGGAATATTTATGTACTTGAAAAAGCTTTCCTCTAGACATAGTTCTGAGTGGAAACGTACACTTGACATTTCTTAAGTAAGTAGTCATATAAAATTAAAGGGTAAAGAGTGACAAATTTTTCTCTATTTTTGCAGTTTATAGATAATCATTTCTTCCATTTTTCAGTTTTGTGGTTTCTAATAGAATGAAGCAAATCAATTTACTTTTCTTCATACCAATGAAATATTAGCCAAATATGTTTGTTTCTCAATAGTGGAATCTAGTACTAGGCCTTGAAAATAAATACAACTATGTACGTAATAAAGAGTAATTTTTTCAGAAGTTACAAGAATATTTCCAAATCCATCGCCCCATGATTAAATGTTTAGTAGGTGTAATTCTCAGAATAACAAAATTTTTGAATAAGACAACTCAAAGATTTTTGTCTATTACTCTGACCATCATACCTTACAAAAGGATACATTTCCATAAATGAGTTTAAAATGTTTTTACTGCACATAAGATGCTATCAATAATTCAATTCCTAATACCTATTTTATTCTAGAACCACACATATTTTCTTCCTGAGATATTGAGATTACCCTGTCAAATTTCATGAGATAATAATACCACCATTTTTCCAAAAGAATAAATATAAGTAATAGTATAAACATAACTTTTATTGTATTTCATGAGAAATATGAAGTTCAAGGAATTCATTATCAGGGTATGTTATTTTTACTGCATATTTTTATGTTAAAAATGACATAACAAATGCCAGGTGTGTTGATTCTCATCTCACACATTTTTTTCTGGTTGGGAATATCCAAAGACATTCTAAAAGGAAAGCTGACAATTTAATTGGAAATATTAGAGAACTGGTATAAAGAAAGATGCTCAGAATAGACAAAAGATTGATGGATTGGATTAAATCCATCATCATTAAAAGTATCTTATGTAGAAGACATAATTGTATGCATTATCTCATCACAGAATAAAGATGAATGGTTGGAAATCATAAGGAATTTTATTTTAAGTCAGTATAAGACAGCATTTTATAAAGACCTATGTACCCAGCAATGGCTCTTGCTCACCTGAGAGTAGTAAGTCTCCACCCATTGGAAGTGTTAAAGATAAGATTGGGATGCCTTGTATCAAGAAAATTATAGAGGAATTCCAGGACTATGGTGGTAATGTAAATATGTGTAAGTTTCTATCTCAAAGATTCTATAATCTTTTCCTAACTGTTGTTTTATACAAATCCAAGGTCATATGTTTTTGCTTCATTTTAGATTAGTTCTTTAGAATACTATTTGGTGTTTTGCTTTTGCTGAACAGATTTGATTTTACTTTCTTTAAGTAATCCCTCATTCATTAACAATACTCTAAATAAATTACTTTCTAAAGTTACAAAATATAGATTAATTATTATTTATGCTTTTTTAATCTGTCAGATAATGTTACTGCTTTCTTGGAGCATAAATATTATGTTTTGATTATAAGAATCTAACCTTCCTGTGATTAAAATTTACCAATTACTGTGAATTTTAAAAAGTGTGTATGCAATAGTTATGAAGTATTTTCTTTCTTTTACCAAAGGTGCATTTTTTTTTTAAAA
This sequence comes from Panthera uncia, assembly GCF_023721935.1. Taxonomy (NCBI): domain Eukaryota; kingdom Metazoa; phylum Chordata; class Mammalia; order Carnivora; family Felidae; genus Panthera; species Panthera uncia. Next base: position 47,751,010 of record NC_064812.1, on the reverse strand, counting down.
CAGAGAATACTTCGTGATAGTTTTGAGAGCTTAAATGGATGGTTAGGACACTTTAAATAGAAAGGAGTAAAATGAGTTAGATAATATGTGCTACCTATCTGTAGAATCTTCAATATCTTCACCTGTAGCTTATCTCAGAGGTCTCCCATTTCTAACGGCACCATAATTGGATGGTTCCTTAAGGGTTATTTAAATAAGAATCAGAGAAAATGCATACTATACAAAACTTTCTTATGTAAAGAACTCCTTATAACAAAATCCAAACAAATCTATTACAGTATATCAACTGCCAGGAAAAGAGAAAGAGAGAGAGAGGGAGACATTTGTCACTTTAAAAATCTCAATATTGGTTAGGATTTCTCTTTTATTTTTCCATGATTTAAGTTTCCATTTTGTGAAATGATCAACCATAGAGTATCCCTGCAGTTGACAAAGACCTAAAAATAATGTTGTGACAGAAACCTGGTTGCTCATCAAAATCTTTTCACTTTCCTCCTGGACACACAGCTAGACTACATTTTTCAGATTTCCTTGTAGTTTCCATATTCTCCCTCTCATCATGTCCATGATTTTCCATCTTCCCTCGTTTGAATCTGGATGAAGATGATTTAGAGGAGGACTCTAGAGCCTTTGGAATTGAGAAGCCACAGATAGAAAGAGCCTGGGTCCTTGAATACCTATGCAAAGCAATACCACCACCCATCCCTACATTGGAACATCACAGGAGCAAAAAATAAACAGTGTAGTTTGTTGTGTCTGTTAGCCTATCGTTTGTAGGAGTAGTAAGATAAGGTGGAGTTTTTATCAAACACTATGATAAAGCATAAAGCAACTTTATGGTAAAGTGTAACTTTCCACTGGTTTCTATAAAGAAAAAGTATTTATCTTCAATAACCTGAGAATTCTTCAAGAACAGTAACCAAAAATCTCATTCATCGATGTACTTTATGGCTTCTGACATAGAATGGGAAATACACATAGTTTATTTAATTAAGTAATTAATCAAAAGCCCAGAAACCAATCAAATGAAAATTAAAAGTAGCAGATGAATACAAGAAGGTAGTGGATTATCAACCTTAGATACTTTCCAGGCTAAATTACATTTGCAATAGGCAATAGGGGTACAACAATAATAGAATAATCACAAAAGCTCATTTCATTGTATCAGTGAGGCAACATGCTCTGTGGTTACCAAGAACAGGGTCATGTGAACAGATGGCAGTAGTAAGCACACCTGATGATTTTACTAGTGGCTAATATGTACAAAGCTAGGTGGTTAATAGTAATTTCCATGTTATACTAAACCATCAAAAATATTTCTTTAGTTTTGAAATTTAAGTCCAATTGCAGTTGTGTCAAATACTGTGACCTCAGTCTTTATATATTTCCTTGACGAATAAGCTAGAAAAAGGATGAAGGGGAAAGGAATTGTGGGATAAGTAGGAAGTGAAAAACAGAGAGAGAGAGAGAGAGAGACAGAGAGAGAGAGAGAGACAGAGAGAGAGGAGATTTTAAAATCTCAGGAAGGATTTTTAAAAAGTTGAAGAAATTGATAAAAACAAAAATTTGGGATTCTACCTTTAAAAACTTCTAATAATAAAACTATATCATATAGACTATAATATATATTTTAAAAATAAAAATATATATCCTAAATATATATTTATTACTTCTAAATATATATATTTATCATTACTTATTTTTATTATTATTGTGTATATACATGTTATATTTAATTCCAGATGTAGGGGAAAGTTAAAAATAATTAAGATTTACCCAAAATGGGTAGATTAATATGTTGACCTCCTAAATGGTAAAAGGACTCAGAAGATGGAAAATACACTTTTTTCAAATGTTGAGAGATAAAATGTGCTTTCTTTATCATTGGGTCATGAAACGACTAATTTACTTGTCTTATAAGTACATCTCAACTTTGCTAGTGATTCAGGATATATCTTCTTCTTTGGATCTGTGAAAATGTGTTTTACTTTAGTTTTATAAAACAATTATTTCATGGCTAGAAACAAATTTCAAGAAATAATTAAATAATCAAGCCATTTAAATAACTTAAGACCGTCACAAATATGTAAAAAAAAAAAACCCAAACCCCTCAATTTTCTGAGTTAAACAGTTATATTTAGATCATTTGCATGTACTCACAACAGAATAATTAGATTTGTGCTAAAATATAAGATCTGAAACAAAGAGCTCAGTTGTAAATAGTGTCAGTTGTTTTTTCACTATTATCTTGTTCTCAATAATGTACATAGGGGCACCTGGGTGGCGCAGTCGGTTAAGCGTCCGACTTCAGCCAGGTCACGATCTCGCGGTCTGTGGGTTCGAGCCCCGCGTCAGGCTCTGGGCTGATGGCTCGGAGCCTGGAGCCTGTTTCTGATTCTGTGTCTCCCTCTCTCTCTGCCCCTCCCCCGTTCATGCTCTGTCTCTCTCTGTCCCAAAAATAAATAAAAAACGTTGAAAAAAAAATTAAAAAAAAATAATGTACATAAAATATGTATTCATATGTATACACACAAATATATATATACATAGGTATTATGTATACATATGAGTATACATGTGGGGATATGTGTACAGAGTATATATGCAGGGTGCTTCCTCTTTATCTTCTCCTTCTATTTCCTTCCCTTCCTGTACAATTTAGTCCTGAAGCCATGGCGGGGGCAGGGGGTGGGCAGTGCCAGCAAGGAAGGGCAGCCTCCAGAACAGGGTGTGGATGAGGCCCATGTAGGACAAAGTGGCATTCACCTAGTAGGGCTGTGTGGCATGTGATATTGGAGCCTGAGGCAGCTGATGAGGGCTTCCATATAGAGGGGCAGTAGGCAGAGTGTCAGAGCATGCTCAGAGTAAGAATGAAGGGGAAGGATTCACTAGGGAGTGTCCTAGCCTGAGCAGTTTGAGAAGGTTGCCTGCATGGCAGGACTGCCCCCTGCAGGGCATGAGAGCACAAGAGGCTGAGGACAGGTCCTCTCAGAAGGGTCCAGAAATTTGCACAAGGTTTTGGACCTTAGCACCATAAGGAGCGTACCTACACAGGCTGCTACCAAGCACTGGTATTGGAGCCTGAACAGGGTGAGGACATTTGCAGGGAAGGAGACAGGTTCACTGCAAAGACACTGAGAATATGATATTTGAGTAGGCTAGAAATGAATGATAGAGAAAGCCACACGGAATCTTTTGGACAAAAGGGATCAAGAATTTATTTGAATAGTGCGGATAAATTATCTGTGCATGTTATAGTCTTTTATTTTGTTCTTTTATGTAGAAAATAGTATGAAAATGATAAAACTAATTATAGTTTAAAAATCTAGTGGATCATTAATATTTCAAAAGAAAAATAGTTTTGGCAGGATGTAGAGATTGGAATGTGGGAGGATATCATTAATATATGAACAAAATTCTACTCTTACAAAACTGTATTATGCTACTAGGAAATCTTACACACACTGGTCAGCATTTCTTACACATATGAGAGAATCTAGGGTTTCCATTCCCTGCATATGTTTAGTGTGTCACACCCTGGACATCTGCTAATGTTGAACATCTGTCTTTTGTTTTCATTGAAAGATGTCTCATTTGGACTGCCAAAAAGAGAATGGGGTCATTAGTTATTCTACAGTGTGAAGTTATCCAGCAGATTATCCTTGTATGAGGAATAATAATGTCAGGAAAGCTATAGTCACTGCAATTAATCCTAAGGTTTGCTTTACACTGGGAGTCATTACAAGCATGATTCCAAAAGTGATTGCCAAACTATCAGAATTAAACAAATAAAAAGACAAATGCAAAACAAACAAAAACAAAAGTTGTTTTATATAGCATTTATTACCTGGTAATCACTGTAAATTTATTTTCTGAATACAAAAATAAAAACCAAAGTAATGAACAAGGTAAGATACTTGCGTGCCTGCTGAATTAGCAAGGTTTGAATTAAGTTTAGTGTAGTTTGAATTGATATGTTTGATGAAAGTGAACAATCTTTGTGACTTACTCTCTATTACATTGTTTATTTGATTATTTTATTAACAGTGACATGTTATTGTCCAGTATGTAGAACAACTGGAAACTTATCTTTTATGTGAAAAGCCATATGCCAGAAGTAAGCTGTTGTATATTATGTCTTTAATATTTTTATTATGTGATATAAAGTATGAAACCAAATTCATTATCATTTGGATTTTTTTGACTATGCATAGGCCATACGGTACGATTACAGGTTTTGATACGAATAGTTGAAATGTTAAGTGGTGCACTCTTTTGTTCTGCTTAAGAAATCTGTTTTTATATTCAAGTGTTTGTGTCCTTCTAAATTATGTAGAATATAACAGGCAAGAATCATGTCCTTCTAAAATGTAAATCCTTTCGCATTTGATAACTAGAAGCTTTCTGGGAGACTATTTGTAGATAGTTGTTGGTTTTTAATTTTTATATACACCTTACAGAAACATTTATTCAACATAAGTGTAGACCTATATTCACTCATTGTGTTCACAATTTGAATTTAAAAACAATAAAAACAAAAACGATGATATAGACAGAAGAAAAGGAATGATAATTTTAGTGTGACTTAGCACCACAGAGATCATATTGAGCAAATCTTTATTTTAAAAATGCAAGCAGTCCTAATTTCATCCCTCTGTTTCTTAGTTGTTTTCTATTTTATAAAATGGAAGTGTTACGAAGTTACAAGAACACCTGGAAAGACTGTGTATGTGTGTCACTTTATATAAATATAATTAAATTATTTATGTGTTCAATAATAATCCATTGTAAGCTACCAAAAGAACTTTATTTCAAGACCCTGTTTGTCCTTGAAAATCTGACTCTGTCTTCATATCTGATGCTTTGCTTAAATACATTATCCCATCTCTTTTTATCATGTACCTGTTCAATTCCTCTGCTATTATTTTCTAGCTTCTCACAGTTATACATGTTCAAGGTTTGCTTTGATTTTAAATCTAGTAGTTTGAATCACAGTACAGAATGCTAAATAACTGGAAAAGTATTAGCTCATTTAATCAATCTAACCTTGTTTTCTTGTAGGAGGATGTTAAAAATGTATATTTGGAAAGGGAACAAAAAAAGGAATGGAAAAATTTCAAGGTATAGTAATATAGATTGCAACAAAATACATAGGATAACTGATAATTCTTTCCTTATGGTAACCTATATTACATTAGTGAAAACTTGTTCAGAGAGTATGAATATTAAAGAAAAGGATAATGATGTTTAAACATTTCTACTGAAAAAATATTGTTTAATTCTTTAGAGCTTAGTACTGTCTTGTAAGAAACATTAAAGTAAATTTGTAGTAATTTAATTTTTTTTCCAAACTTAGAGGGAAGAATATGCACGAAGTACCTACTGTGGGCTAAGCAGTTTATATATGCTGTTGCATCAGTTAACCTATTTAAACATAGTTATTGTTTTTCTTATTTTATGGAAGAGGAATTTAAGGACTGTAGAGATTAAGGAACTTGTTCAAATAACACAGATAGTTAATATAACTTTCAGTAATACAACTCAGGTTTGCTCAATTCCAGAAGCAATGAGTTATTTTTAATTTTATGGTTTTTCTGTAAGAGCAACAGCGTGCAGTTGGCATGTGAGGATAAAACTGTCTTTATTTTGTGATATATATGCCAAAGGAAAAATTAGTGAATATGGTTGTTTTCACATTGCTGTGGAATTAATCCAATCTTTAGCACTTAAAAAAGTGACTGCCAGAATCGTTATCATTGTTATCACCATCCTCATCACCACTATCTCCACCATCACTTACCCAGCCATGGGTGGAATCCTTTAAATATCCCATTTGTGTAGTGCTTTCAGCAAATTTAGAAACAAACAAAAAAAAGGGACGGGATAACTCTGGAGATTGTGGGACAGCTGAGACACATAGTCTCCAAAACATGAAGAAAACATTTTTTAATATTTATTTATTTTTAAGAGAGAGAGAGAGAGAGAGAGACAGAGCTTGCGCAGGGGAGGGGCAGAGAGAGAGGGAGACACAGAATCTGAAGCAGGCTCCAGGCTCTGAGCTGTCAGCACAGACTCTGAGCTGTCAGCACAGAGCCTGACGTGGGGCTCGAACTCGTCAACTGTGAGATCATGACCTGAGCTGAAGTAGGACGCTTAACTGACTGAGCCACCTGGGCGCCACAACATGAAGAAATTTTTAAAACACAACATAAGGTGCAGCTGCTCTGGAAAACAGTGTGGAGGTTCCTCAAAAAAATTAAAAATAGATCTACCCTATGACCCAGCAATAGCACTGCTAGGAATTTACCCAAGGGATACAGGAGTGCAGATGCATAGGGGCACATGTACCCCAATGTTTATAGCGGCACTCTCAACAATAGCCAAATTATGGAAAGAGCCTAAATGTCCATCAACTGATGAATGGATAAAGAAATTGTGGTTTATATACACAATGGAATACTACGTGGCAATGAGAAAAAATGAAATATGGCCTTTTGTAGCAACATGGATGGAACTGGAGAGTGTGATGCTAAGTGAAATAAGCCATACAGAGAAAGACAGATACCATATGGTTTCACTCTTATGTGGATCCTGAGAAACATAACAGAAACCCATGGGGGAGGGGAAGGAAAAAAAAAAAAAAGAGGTTAGAGTGGGAGAGAGCCAAAGCATAAGAGACTGTTAAAAACTGAGAACAAATTGAGGGTTGATGGGGGGTGGGAGGGAGGGCAGGGTGGGTGATGGGTATTGAGGAGGGCACCTTTTGGGATGAGCACTGGGTGTTGTATGGAAACCAATTTGACAGTAAATTTCATATATTAAAAAATAAAAAATAAAAAAAAAATAAAAAAAAAAGAAATTGTGGTTTATATATACAATGGAATACTACTTGGCAATGAGAAAGAATGAAATATGGCCTTTTGTAGCAATGTGGATGGAACTAGAGGGTATTTGGCTAAGTGAAAAAAGTCAGGCAGAGAAAGACAGATACCATATGTTATCACTCATATGTGGATCCTGAGAAACTTAACAGAAGACCAGGGTGAGGGGAAGAAAGGGGAGAAAAAAAAAGTTACAGAGAGGGAAGGAGGCAAACCACAAGAGACTCTTAAATACTGAGAACAAACAGGGTTGATGGAGGGTGGGGAGAGGGGAAAGTGGTTGATGGGCATTGAGGAGGGCACCTGCTGGGATGAGCACTGGGTGTTGTATGGAAACCAACTTGACAATAAATTACAAAAAAAAAAAATAAGACACAACATAAAGAAATAAGACAATGTGTCACCTTTAAAGTAGCAACCTCTCTTTATTTTTCTGGCTAACATGATAGATTAATGTGGTATGAGATACTACATAAGAAATAGAAAGTAAAAGTGACAGGCAGAAATTTTAAATAGGTGATTTTATTAAAAAAAAAAACCTTCAATGTTGTATCATTTGGCCTCTTTACATAGAGTTATTGTTTTTCCTATTTTATGGAAATAAGAAATAAATAGAAAAAGGGGGAAAGGTTTTCAAGCAGGTCAATGTTAGACTTTGGATCTGGGATACCATAGGTAAGTGCTGCACTACTATGTGGCTTTAAACCCGATATGTGTTTCTCCTTTATGTTGTAGGCATGTACAGTAGGGTGTGAACACTGACCCAATAAGTAAGAACAAGTATGTCAGAAAAACTTTCCAAATACTTACTTCTATTAAAAGAACAGTGATGGGACGCCTGGGTGGCTCAGTTGGTTAAGCGGCCGACTTCGACTCAGGGCATGATCTTGCAGTCCGTGAGTTCGAGCCCCGCGTCAGGCTCTGTGCTGACAGCTCAGAGCCTGGAGCCTGTTTCGGATTCTGTGTCTCCCTCTCTCTGACCCTTCCCCGTTCATGCTCTGTCTCTCTCTGTCTCAAAAATAAATAAACGTTAAAAATTTTTTTTAAAAGAACAGTGAAGCAAAGAGTGGAGTGAATTCCCACATCAAAATACTACTTCTCATAGCCATCTGCAATAATGAAATCTAATTCTGTGTTCTTGATAAGCTAGTTCTTATGACTTTGTTCATATTCCTGTCAGTCAGTGAGCACTGATTTAGCTCCCATCGGGATTTTCAATACTCCAAATATTATAATTTACTAAAAATCAAGTATTTTTCCTTTTAAACTCAGGTCCTTTCCAAAATAAAATCTTATCATTTCTTTAATCCCATAGACAAAAATAAATATTTAATACTTTTCAATTTCCCCTAAGATATCCAAATCTGTGTGTAAATATTTGCATGTAGGTTTTTAAGAATTTTGCCCCTATAAAAATCTGTCCTACTGAATTTCTTTCAATTCCCTAAATGGCCATTCTCTGTGTTGTCTGAAACACCTTTACCTGTACCGATCTGTAACCAATTATTATCAGTTTCATTGCTAGATTGTAATTTGAATAAGGGGGAGATATTGACAAGCATAGTGCCTGTTACATGATGAGAACACAATAATTATAAAGAATAAATGAATGAATAAATAAATGAATGAATGATAAACATACTACCAGAGATGCTTTTACTGTTGAAATGGCCCAGAATAAAGATGCCATAATTTTGCTGATATCTTCCAAATTTATGATGGAGGAATCTCTGGAAAATCTGGGAACTCAAGGCCTTCATTCAAACCATTGTTTCTTTTAAGATTCCCTGCTGTCAGACACACTTTCATCACATAGTTAAGAAATGATTCATAAACTTCCAGCTGGATATATCAGAATCTCAGATTTATTAAAGTTGTTGCAGGAACAATTTATGAAGAGCAATCCACAGACTTGTACCTGATGCTTGTCACTCTTGTCCCAAATCCTAAAATCTAGATTATTTGCTAACCGTGCAAATGTATCTGCCACACACAGGAATTCTTCTTAAAAATGTCTTGTTACCTATCATTTGATTATTGGTCCTATCAGGATGTCTGTTCTAAATCCAAGGAGTTGTCATGGAACTCAACTTTGATTTCCTTTCTTCCTGTAGCGTATACATCAACAAATATTGAAACACCTAAGCATTTTTTTAATTTCATGAGAAAGAACGTTATCAGATTTCATATTTATAGGCATTATACATGTACTAACAAGAACAGATTGTGAGCTTTCATTTTCATGCTTTCTAGCCTAGCAGCCTTAAGCAGTATAGGTATTCTATAGACATTTTCTGATTGATTCATAAAAACTTTAACTAAAAACCAATTGGAAGGTGTATGGAAAAATACATTGTTGCACACAATGGTGTGTTAATCAATGTTTAACAAACTACTCCCCTACCCCCAACAAACCAAACCAAAGCAAACCAAACCAAAAACCTTTGACTTGTCACATTTGCCACTTTTCATGGTGTAAATATCCCCATCAGAGCCGATTTCAAGCTCCCCAATGTGAAGTCACTATAAGTACAGTTGGGAAGAGATGCACACAGTGGGCTCTCATGGGTTATGAAGTAGCTCCAGAACACAGGTGGTTTGTCATGTCTGTGAGATTATGCAATTACACAAACCTGGTATAACAACTAGGACGGAAAAAAATACGGCTTGCTTTTAAATTTAAAACCTTCAGAGAATAATGGAAGTGATGAGGAAACAAGGAGCATTCCACCAAAATTGGCAGGAGGGCTGGAATCAGGAAGAATGAGATAGCTCCTTAACGCAATAATGGAAGATTAAGCAAAAGTAGAAATTTGAGGCGAAATAATCATTTATCAGTATTAACTAACAACAAAAATTCTGGGTTTGCCACGTATTCTTTCTGGTTCTCCTAAGATAACTAATAAAAAATGTTTGGCATCGATGCTTATTTATATTGTTCATTTTGACCATATATCACAGGCATACCTGCCACCTGATCTCCCTGCCATTCATGTCTATAGACAAACCCTCTTGCTGCCCTGAGCAAATTTGGACTCCTCAAACAAACCTTCAGCTTTTTGTGCTTAATTCTCCCTCCCAAGGTTTTTTCCCTTCTAACCATTCTATTCAGCTTAGTTTTCTTACTCTTTCAGCACAAATTCCATTTTGGCCTTGTTCTTAGTGTTTTTCCCTCACTCCTCTTCAACAATCTGAGATCTTAGTACTTCTTCAGTCACAACATCCACCACCCTCTATTAACATTCCTAATTGCCTGTAGCTCCCACTGGTAGTCTTTTTTCTTACTGGGTACTTATGGTCTGCAATTTACAATTACATAGCTGGTTATGTACTGAACTGTTATTTGCTAAATGTTTTGTACCTGTGTCTCCCTCTCTCTTTCATAGTATATTTTAAGGTACTAGCAGATAAGAGACCATACAAAACAAAATAGTGTTGAACACATAGGGAAACTTAGGAAATACTTAATGTTAACTGAAATATAGAACTAGAAAAAGGGTAGTTTGACACATAAATGCCTTGCTAATGCCTTTATAATATTTTACATTAATACCCTAAAATATTTTTATCCCTTTAATAATTTGAACTAAAAATGACACCATAATAATAGTTGCAATCTACATATTTCACTCAGATCTAGTCTCAGAATAGGGATTTTTTGGGTTTTTTTGTTGTTGTTTTTAATCTAATTATTTGGAATAAAATAATTTTTAAAAAGTATGAATCAGAGGGGTGCCTAGGTAGCTCAGTAGGTTACACATCTGACTTTGGTTCAGGTCGTGATCTCGCAGTTCATGAATTTGAGCCCCACATCAGGATTTCTGCCATCAGCAGGGAGACTGCTTTGGATCCTTTCTCCCGCTCTTTTTCTGCACCTTCCCTGCTTGTGCTCTCTCTCTCAAAAATAAATAAACATTTAAAAAAATTATGAATCAGAGTAGAATTGAAGTCAAAGTAGAAATCCATTTTAAGACAAAAAATAACTGAAGCAAATAGAATTACTACGAAAAATTCAAATGAAATCACATTTCAGGGTACCTGGGTGGCTCAGTCAGTTAAGCGTCCAGCTTTGGCTCAGATCATGATCATGAGTTCGAGCCCTGCCCTGGGGTCTGCACTGACAGCTCAGAGCCTGGAGACTGCTTTGGATTCTGTGGCTCCCTCTCTCTCTGCCCTCCCCTGTTTATGCTCTTTCTCTCTCTCTCTCTTTCAAAAATAAATAAACATTATTTTTTTAAAATAAATGAAATCACATTTCAAAATACCTGAAGTAATCACTCCATATTAATTTTCAAATTGTGTTTAGAAATTTTTAATGTTAATACCCAGTAGGTTTAAATAAAAATTCAAATTATGGACTGAGCTCTGGCCTATAATTATAATTTTCATAGGTTAAATGGTTTTATGAATTTTGGAAAAGGGGTCCAGTGGTCACAGACTGATAGACTAATTTTTGTTTGTTTCAAATTTTTGTTAATTCTAGTTAGTTAACATATAGTATAATATTGGTTTCAGGAGTAGAATTTAGTGATTCATCACTTACATAACACCCTCTGCTCATATTAAATGATTAATGGTTTTTGCTAGTTGTTAAGGTTTATTTTAATTAGTCTTTATACCTAAGCATCTCAAATTAATCTAATAATATTAACTGCTTCTAAATTTCAAGAGATAAAACTGACACAATTACTGCATATCTCCAAAATGTAGTGATAAAGCATGGCTCAAAAAAAATGAATAATAACTCCACTAAAATACTCACAAAGAAAACAAAATAAAAAATTCTCACTCACTTATGTTGTAGCCAATATACGTTATTTCCTCTCCCTAAGTCCAGAGCCAAAAACGCATAATTCTATGGAGCAAAAAACCAATTTTAAGTAAATATAAAAGTCTAAATGCACTAGCTGCATATATAGTTTTAATTACTGACACATGTTTAAATCAGCATTCATACCAGTCCTTTGGCCCTAATATCATGCCTCTGCTTATATCCCTTCAGGTGAAATTAAGTACCATGTAGTCATCTCTTCTCTAGGCTATATTTGATTAGCTCCCTCAGTTCCCCTCATAAATTCTATTTTCCTTTTTTAAAGATTGTTTTGTTGCTCTCTTCTGGACCCTCCATGATTAACATAAGACCACTAAATTAAATTTCACTTCTTATGCCCAAGTCTCTATTTGCCAAGTTATTATATTACTTGACCTGATGCCTCAGCCTAGTCTTCATGAAATGGAATATACTATTGAAAAGTGAAAATCTTTTTCTCATTCTACCAACTATTGGTTGATCTTTTTATCATAAAATTTATACTTATTCTTCCCATAGGGATTAACATGACAAACAATATTGATCATTAATCCTGTAACATGTATCTATAGATTTTAAATGGAGACCTCAAGCTTTTTTCTCCTCCTCCTCCTCCTCCTCCTCCTCCTCCTCCTCCTCCTCCTTCTTTTGGCATATCTCTCACTATCATTTCTCTTTGAAAACATTGTCTCATTATTTGAAATTAAAGAATATATGTATTTTTGTGAACTTATGCACAGAGGCATATATATTGCTATAATATTATGTACACATTTGTGCATTTTAATTTTGTCCTGACTACTATGCACTTGATACATTTGCTTCGTATATTTCAAAGATAAAAAAAATAAGCTAAGTTTGTAAAAAAGCTAATTTCCTGAAGAAAAAAATCATTTGCCCCCTGATGCTCACTGCTTTTTCGACTCTTTGTCTACATGAACTTAATGTTATTCTTAAGAATCCAAACCCATCAACCGCCTTGCTCTCCTACCCTTTCCCATATTTATCTGTAGGTGAAACTAGTCGTGATAGCTGGACTTTTCTGATGCTGAGCTTGACCATTTTTCAACTGCTGCTTTTGATAAAAGACATAATCATCTGGGAAATATAAATGCAGTTTCTGGAGAGAGCTGAGTCCTTCTGAGAATGATTGCCTGGTGAGCCAAGTTCTGTCATCAAAACCCGACAGGCAGTTCACACTGGAATACATGTTTAAGGGTGTGGGAATATGAAGACAGATTTTGTCCTTTGTGTTTAACTTGGCAGTCTTTTTCCTCACTGCTTCTTGCATTGTTTTATAGCAATGACATCTTCTTACATGATTCGCATGACTAGGTATTTAATAGAGAAACCTGCTGGTTTTCATAAGATTTGGGAAGACGAGGATGGATAGGGAGGCTGTTATAAGTTTGTCTATTTTCAAACCAAGCAATAAATTTAAAAAGCTCTATTTCTAATGTGAATCACAAATGAAGACGTGCTGAAATGTGTTCAAATTAATTTTCTAGTGCAATGGGGAAAAAAAACAAGCACTGTAATATCAGCTTCTGCATTTTCTTTTTTAGTCTCCAGAATTTCTCTTTTTAATTTACTGTCCACTAAACTCACTAATTCCAATTCCTTTCTTACCTTTGTCACTAAACACGGTCATGTTACCCAGATAAAGAAAAATACTGTAAGACAGAATCAGTTTCTGATACATGCTACCACACAGATGGAGCTTGAAGACATGCTAATTGAAATAAACTAGACACAAACGGATATCAATATTGTCTGATTCCATTTATATAAGGTGCCTGGAACAGTAAAATTTTGTCTTAGATTGTCTTAGAGATAGAAGGTAGGATAGTGGTTACCTGGGGCTTGAGGGTAAGCAGAATGGAGTTATTGCTTAATGGTTGCAGAGTTTCAGTTTGAGATGATAAAAAACTTTTGAGGATGGATACTGGTGATAGTTATACAACAGTGTGAATGTACTTAATGCCACTGAACTGTACACTTAAGAGGGTAAAATGGTAAATATTATGTTATTTACATTTTGCCTATATTGATAAAACAGAGAGGATCTCTGCCAGCTCCCCCACGTTACCCACTGAGATGGAACACTTCAGACAGAATAGCCGTGTGGTGCACCAGGAAAGGGTAGACCATAGTGTCACAAGTGTAGTGTCACAAGGGTAGTCTCACAAGTGTCAGCATCAGCCAGTGGGCTTAAAGCACAGCATGCCATTTGTGACCATGCCGAGAGATCAGATGTTCTTCTTCAAAGGCTTAAATTTGTTAGACCCACAACATGTACACTATTCTGAATAGAACGGAAGTGATATCTGAGAATGACAAAATCCAATTTCCCATAAGTCCAGAGTGTGAACTTTTGGAGTTTTAGCTTAAATCTAACTTAGAAAAATTAAAGAATTGTTACTTTTTTCTACTCTATGGTAGAGTAAATTTTAGGACCGTTGAATGAGTTTACTTTTTCCTGAAAAAAAAGAAAAGATGTTTTTAAATGTATGCTCTATCTTATCATCAGTGGTGTCTAACAGTATTTTGAGAAATAGGTTTATTTTATTTGGAAATAGGAGCCATAAAATTTATAAAATACCATTTTAAGTTAATAGCCTGCAAAGTCATAATTATGTTTAGTGCAAAAGTGCAGTAACTTTCTATTTAAAAGGTGTTCTTAATTTGGTTTTATTTTCTTTTGTCCTGTGAATTGTCTTTTACCTAGCTTTATTCGTCATCCTGGTTTTCATTTCATTTTTTATTGTAAGTGACACAAACATAAAGCATTTTGACACTGATTTCCATTAAAATATTATATCTGTTTGTATCTGCTTCTAGCAATAAAGATTTCTGTGATTTATATTCTCCATATTTATATATTTCTCTGACATTCTGCTATGCTTTTAGTCAATGCTCTTCTTTCTTTTTTAGTTTTCAGTCATTATTATCAGATCATAAGGTTGTGAGGTGTTTTTTTTTTAACTATTTACATAAATGGGATAATTCTATATTTAGTACTCTTATTTTTGTAGTAACATAAAAAGAAGACTGAATTGGATTCAAATCTGGGCTTTACCACTTTTGAGCTTTTTGACTCACAGGTTATTTAGCATCTCCCAAACTTAATTTGGGATTTCTCAACCTATGAAACACTGTTTCTCTATGTTCCATATGTTCAGATCTCAATGAAACAATTCATAGGATATCATATATTTCTTATTTTTATTATAAATCTATATATTAGTGCAGCTTGTTACCTTCGGCGTTAATAGAAATATTAATAGAACTGTATCCTGAACAATTTGGATTATGACTTTTAATTATCCATTTACTGCCCTGAGATTAATTCTCTGTTTCTAATTAGTATTGTTTCAATTACCCAAATTTTATGAAAAAAAATAATGACTTTAATATGTAATTTTTTTCTTTGTACCAATTGAATGGAAAATAATCATAAGATGTTAAGTGGGAAAAAAGTTTCTTAGTCTTTCACAAGAAGAAATGTGGTATAAAAATTAAATTAATATGCTGCACACAATAATATTAGCATCTGAGCTAAAAACAAACAAAAAAACAAACAAAACGATACGCTACAACAGTAGGTACCATATTTAATTTCTGAAGCCTGATATCATTTCAGCTTAACTATATGATCTTTCAAATTAAATTAATGTCAACTTGAACGTTATAGATTGCATAGTTGCTTTATGGATATTTGTTTATTAGTTATAAAATATTTATGTTCCAAGAATTAAATCTAATTTTATCATTATATATATTTAAGCAATATGTTATGTAATTAATCACATCAGCCCTGGAAGTCAACTAGAATTCTTTATTAAAAATTGCCTTAGTGTCCTTATCTAAAAACCAACCAAACATTCCCTATCTTTCAGGATTGTTGTGAGAGTTAAATGAGACATAGTAGGCAATCAACACATACTCATTCCCTTTACTTATTTATAAATATCACTCCCTATGGCTTTTATTTCATTGTTGTTTTTATAAGTAAAGTCAATATAAACAAAACCAAATGTAGAATTAGATGTTTTTAAAATATTAATGCTGTGCTCCAGATTATGCTAAATTTTTGCATGGTACAAATGACCCACAAGCCCTCACTGACTTCCAGCAACAAAGGTTCATTTCTTACCTACTTGCCCAGCATAGGTTGACTGCATGTTTGCATTTTGCTAGGACTCAGTGTTGCTCTCACATGGAACAAAAAAAGGGACCATGTAGGAAACACTCAATGGCTCCTGAAGCTTCTTCTTGGGAATGGCACACCTCCTGTCTTCTCTCACTGTATTGAGCAAAGCAAGTTACACAGCCACTTCTGGCATCAGAGGAGTCTAAGCCTCTTCTAAGGAGGAATACTCCAGAGAGTTACTCAAGAAGAGATTTTAAAGAGAGGCATAAAATATTTATATGATAATATAAGCTATTCCAATTATTAGAAGAATTTATTATCTTGGCAAATGAAAATAAACAGGAATATCATTCCTTGCTATCTGCCTTATAGCAGTAATGGGAAGATAAACTAAATGACATATACATACAATTTAGGGATCTCAGAAAAAAAGTTTTATAAATTAAAAGTTATAATTTCTCCTCAAATATTTTATTCTAACTTAAAAAATAGCTCCATTAAGAAATAATTTATAGATATGAATGTTGAGTTATATTTAATAGAAAATTGTGCATAAATTATATTTTTACAGATTTGCTTTGGTAAAATTCTATCTTTAAAGTTTTTTTTTAAAAAGCTATTTTTTTGTTGTTTTCCTATGGAATTCATACTATTCATTCTACTATAAGTTTCAAAGTTTAGGGATGATAAGATTAATTACTTTTAATAATCTTTTCTTTCTAGGATAAAACAATGAAAAACTCCTTGTATTATAATGGAATTATTCCAGGCTTTGGAAAATGGGACCATTGCTGGACCAGCATTCCTAGGAATCTCAAGGATACTCTAATCAGTTATTAAAAATGTCAACTTATAAGAAATTGGGAATTTCAGCATGGGTTATTAATTGTTTTTGTTATTCACTTGGAATCACTATAATGGTCTACCCAATTACCTTACAATTCTATTTCTTCCCGAAGACAAATTTCTTACTAATTAATCCATATATATTCCTACTAATATATTTATTTTGTACAACTGAATTTCCTTTTTATTTTTTTATTTATTTTTTGCTGTTTTCTCTTTATTAAGGTCCTGTATCATAAAAGGAGATAAAAATATCTTCTGTAACAATTTTTAGAGGACCAAAAATTTTAAAATAAAATTTCTGACATCTAAGTCCTAATTAGCATATTTAAATTATATACCATGCTTTGGCTCATTAAATTAAGTGTAAAAGTGAAACAAAAATGGTAAGCTTATTATTGATTTTCAAAAACTATGAAATAATGGTTTTATTGCCGTCTTAAACTTGTTTGCAAAACACAGCCTATTTTCTATGCATTTTATAGTATATGTAAGATGGCTTAGTCCATTTGGGCTTTTATACCAAAATGCTACAGACTGGATGGCTTATAAACAAGAGAAATTTATTTCTCACAGTTCTGGATGATGGGAAGTCCAAGATCTAGATCCAATATGGTCATGTTCTGGTGAGGATCCTTTATCTGTCCATAGCCCTCATCTTCTTCTGTGCCCACATGGTGGAACCAGCTAGGAAGCTTTCTAGTATCTCTTGTATAAGAGCACAAATCCCATTCACAAAGGCTCCACTATCATGACTTAGGCATCCCCTAAAGGCCACACTTCCTAATACCATCACATTATGCATTAGGATTTCAACATATGAATTTTGGAGGAACACATACATTCAAACCACAATATAAGGAAACAGAATTTCTATGCAAAATATTTACAAATTCACAAAGGCAAACTTGCACATGATTCTAAAATAGGCTATTTAAAAATTTATAGCTGTATAACTTCTCAATCATTATTATGATTTTTATTAATTTTTAACTCTAGTATAATTAACATGCAATGTTATATTAGTTTCAGGTAAACAATATAGGGATTCAACAAATCTATACATTACTCAATGCTCATCATGAAAAATGTACTCTTAATCCCCTTCACCTATTTCACCCATTCCCTCCTCCCACCACCTCTCTGATAACCATCAGTTTGTTCCCTATAGTTAAAAGTCTGTTTTTTCATTTAGCTCTTTTTTTTGTTTGTTCATTTGTTTTGTTTCTTAAATTCCACATATGAATGAAAATATGTAGTGTTTGTTTTTCCCTGACTGACTTATTTCACTTAGTATTATACCCTCCAAATCCATCCATGTTACTGCAAAGGACAAGGTTTCATTATTTTTTAGGGCTGAGTCATATTCCAGTGTGTGTGTGTGTGTGTGTGTGTGTGTGTGTGTGTATTGATAATAACATCTTTTTCCATTCATCTAATGATGGACACTTTGATTGGTTCCATATTTTGACTCTAGTAAATAATGCTATAGTCATTTACATAGGAGTAAAAATAGGGGTGCATTTACCTTTTTAGATTGTGTTTTCATATTCTTTGGGTATATTCAGTAGGAGAATTACTAGATCATAACATAATTATATTTTTATTTTTTGAGGAGCCTCCATACTGTTCCACAGTGGATTTACCAGCTTGCATTCCCAACTACAGTGCATGATGTTTCTTTGTTCTCCATATCCTCGCCAACATTTGTTTCTTGTGTCTTTGATTTTAGTCATTCTGACAGCTTTGAGGTGATATATCATTGTCATTTTAATTTGCATTTCTCTGATGATTAGTATGTTGACCATTTTTTCATGTTTCTGTTGGTCTTCTGAAAGGTCTTCTTTGGAGAAATGTCTGTTTATATCAGACTTGATTGGATTATTTGCTTTTTGGTGTTGAGTTGTATAAGTTCTTTATATATTTCAGATACTAACTACTTATAAAATATATCATTTGCAAATATTTTCTCCCATTCAGTAGGTTGTCTTTTAGTTTTATTCATTGTTTCCTTCATTGTACAGAAACTTTTTATTTTTATACAGTCCCAACAATTTATTTTTGTTTTTGTTTCCCTTAAAAGACATATCTCAAAAAACAATGCTACAGGGGCACCTGGGTGGCTTGGTTGGTTATGCATCTGAATTATGATTTGGGGTCAGGTCAGGATCTCAATGTTCATGAGATCGAACACTGCATTGGGCTCTGTGCTAACAGCATGGAGCCTTCTTGGGATTCTCTCTCCCTTTCTCTCCCTGCCCCTCCCCTGCTCGCATTCTGTCTCTCTCTCTCTCTCTCTCTGTCTCTCAAAATAATTAAGTAAACTTTTAAAAAACTAATAAAAAAATTTAAATGTTGCTACAGTTGATTTCAAATATTGCCTATACTTCTAGGATTTTTATGGTTTCAGTTCTCACATTAAAGACTTTAATCCATTTCAAGTTTATTTTTGTGTATGATGTAAGAAAATGGTCCTGTTTCATTCATTTGCATGTAGCCAGTTTTCTCAACATCATTTGTTGAAAACACTATTTTTCCCACTGGTATTTTTCCTTTCTTTGTCAAAGATTAATAGTCCATAAAATCATGGATTTATTTCTCTGTTTTGTTCTATTGATCTATGTTTCTGTT
The DNA here is from genome assembly GCF_023721935.1 of Panthera uncia. Classification (NCBI taxonomy): domain Eukaryota; kingdom Metazoa; phylum Chordata; class Mammalia; order Carnivora; family Felidae; genus Panthera; species Panthera uncia. Next base: position 47,731,689 of record NC_064812.1, on the reverse strand, counting down.
TTTGTGTGAGTACCATACTGTTTTTGATTACAATAACTTTGTAGTGTATCTAGAAACGTAGAATACCTCCAGTTTTGTTCTTTTTCAAGATGCCTTTGGCTATTCAGGTCTTTTGTGATTCCATACAAATTTTTGGATTCTTTGTTCTAGTTCTGTGAAAAATGATGTGGTATTTTGATAGTGATTGCATTAAATCTGTATATTGCTTTGGGTAGTATGGGCATTTTAACAATATTTGTTCTTCAAATCCATGAGTATGGAATATCTTTCCATTTGTTTGTGGCATCTTCAATTTCTTTCATCAATGTTTTTAGTTTTCAGAGTACAGGTCTTTCACCTTCTTGGTTAAGTTTATTTCTAGGTATTTTATTCTTTTTGGTGCAATTGTAAATGGGACTGTTTTCTTAATTTCTCTCCCTGCTACTTCATTATTAGTGTATGAAAATGCAACAGATTTCTGCATACTGATTTTGTACCCTGCGACTTTACTGAATTCATTCATCAGTTCTAGCTGTTTTTGGCGCAGTTGTTAGGATTTTCTATATTTTATCATGTCACCTGAAAATAGTGAGAGTTTTACTTATTCCTTACCAATCTGTATGCCCTTTATTTATTTTTCTGTCTGATTGCTGTGGCTAGGACTTCCAGCCAACTTTTATGTTGAATAAAAGTGGTAAGAGTGGACATTTTTGTCTTGTTTCTGATCTTAAAGAAAACACTTTCAGTTTCTCACCATTGAGTATGATGTTAGCTGTGGATTTTTCATATAAGGCTTTTATTATGTTGAAGTATGTTCCCTCTAAACCTACTTTGCTGAGGGTTTTTATCATGAATGGATGTACATTGTCAAATGTCAAATGTACTTTATCAATTGCATCTATTGATATTATCACATTGTTTGTATCCTTTCTCTTGTTGATGTGATGTATCATGTTGATAGATTTGTGAATATTGAACCACTCTTGCATCCCAAGAATAAATCCTGCTTAATCGTAGTGATGATTTGTTAAATATATTGTTGGATTCAGTTTGCTAATATTGGGTTGAGGACTTCTGCATCTATGTTCATCAGAGGTATTAGCCTATAGTTCTCTTGTTTTTGTTTTGTAGTGCCTTTATCTGGTTTTATTATCAGGGTAATTCTGGCGTCATGGCATGAATTTAGGGGCTTATCATCCTCTTCTATTTTTAAAATAATTTTAGAAGAATAGTATGAACTATTTTTTTAATGTTTGGAGGAATTCACATGTGAAGCCACCTGATCTTGACTTTTTGTTTGTTGGGAGTTTTTTGATTACTGATTCAATATCTTTGCTAGTAATCAGTCTGTTCAAATTTTTTATTTCTTCCTGCTTCAGTTTGGTAGGTTATATATTTCTAGGAATTTATCCATTTCTTTTAGGTTGCCCAGTTGTTGACATATTCTCTTATAATCCTCTATATTTCTGAGGTGTCAATTTTTATTTATTTCTTTTCTTCATTTCTGATTTTTAGTACCCCAGACTTTTGATGAGTCTGGCCAAAGGTTTGTCAATTTTACTGATCTTTTCAAGGACGAACTACTGGTTTCACTGATCTGTGCTATTGTTTTGTTTTGTTCCTTTCTGTGCATTTTTTTCTTTTTACTTTCTATTTTGTTTATTTCTATTCTAATCTTTATTATTTCCTTCCTTCCTTTGGTTTTGGGTTCTGTTTGTACTCGTTTTTTGTTTTTTTGTTTTTTGTTTTTTATTTTTTTATTTTTTTTTTTATTTTTAGCTCCTGTAGGTGTAACATTTGATTATTTATTTGAGATTATTCTTACATCTTGAGGTAAGCCTGTATGGCTTAGAATCTTCCCTCTTAGAATAGTTTTTACTGCATCCCAAAGATTTTGAACCATTGTATTTTCATTTTCAGTTGTTTCCATATATTGTTTGATTTCCTCTTTGATTTCTTGGTTGAGTCATTCATTATGTAGTAACATGTTATTGAACACCATGTATTTGTGGTCTTTTTTTTTGTGGTTGATTTCTAGTTTCACAAAAGATACATGGTATGACTTTGATCTTTATGAATTTGTTTTGTGCACTAATATGTGATCTATTCTGGAGAATGTTCCAAGTGCATTTGAAAAGAATGTGTATTCTTGTTTTAGGATGGAATGTTCTGATTATATCTATTAGATCCATCTGTCATTCAAAGCCACTGTTTCCTAGTTGATTTTCTGTTTGGATGAACTATCCATTGATGGAAGTGGGGTGTTAAAGTCCCCTACTACTATGCTATTACTATCAATTTATGCCTTATGTTTATTTTTTTAAGTGTTTTTATTTATTTTTGAGAATTAGAGAGGGAGAGAAAGGGAGAGTACAAGTTGGGGAGTGGCAAAGAGAGAGGGGGACAGAGGATCCAAAGTGGGCTCTGCACTGACAGCAAGGACCCAATGTGGGGCTCCAAGTCACGACCTGTGAGATCATGACCTGAGCGGAAGTCGGAAGCTCAACTAACTGAGCCACCTAGGTGCCCCTTTATGTTTGTTAATAGCTGCTTTTTATAGTTGTTGCTTCCATGTGGGTGCATAAATACTGACCATTGTTATGTCTTCCTGTTGGATTGTCCCTTTATGATTGTATAGTGTCCTTCTTTGTCTCTTGTTACAGTGTTTGCTTTAAAGCCTATTTTGTCTGATATAAGTATCTCTACCTTGGCTTTCTTCTCACTTCTGTTTGCAAGATATTTTTCATCCCTTTACTTTCATTCTGCAAGTGTATTTAGGTCTGCATGAGTCTCTTCTAGGCAGAATATAGGTGGTACTTGCTTTTTAATCCATTCTGTCATGCTATGTCTTTTGATTGGACCATTTAGCCCATTTACATTCAAAGTAATTATTGGTAGGTATGTACTTATTGCCATTTTGTTACTTGTTTTATGGCTATTGTTGAAGTTCTTCTCTGTTCCTTTCTTCTCTTGCTTTCTTATGTTGAGGTTTGCTGGATTTCCTTAGTGATATACTTGGATTCCTTTTATTTTTTGCATGTCTACTACCAGTTTTTGATTTGTGGTTATGATTATGTTCATATACAACGTGTTATGCATAGAAGAGTCTATATTAACTTGGTGGTCACTTAAATTTGAACTCATTCCGAAAGCACTAAATTGGAGTACCCAGATGGCTCAGTTGGTTAAGCATCCGACTCTTGGTTTCAGCTCAGGACATGATCTCATGGTTTCATGGGTTTGAGGCTCTGCATCAAGCTCTGTGCTGGCAGCACAGAGCCAGTTTGGGATTTTCTGTCTTCCTCTCTCTCTGCTCCTCCCCCACTCATGCTGTCTCTGTCTCTTTCAAAATAAATAAATAAATCAACTTTAAAAAATAAATAAATATAAGCACTAAATTTTTACTCCTCTCTCCATCATATTTTTGCTATATAGTGTTATACTTTGCAACCTTTATTTGTGAATCCCTCAACTGATACATATACATAGATATAGATAGATAGATAGATAGATAGATAGATAGATAGATATCCTTCCTTTCCACTTAAGAATCCCCATTCCTGTAAGATTGGTTTAGTGGTGATGGATTCCTTTAACTTTTGTTTATCTGGGAAACTCTTTTTTTTTTTTTAATTTATTGTCAAATTGGTTTACATACAACACCCAGTACTCATACCAGCAAGTGCCCTCATCAATGCCCATATCTGGGAAACTCTTTATCTCTCCTTCTATTCTTAATGATAGCCTTGCTGATTAGAGTATTCTTGATTTCAAGGTTTTTTTCTTTTAACACATTGAATAATATAACATGCCATTCCCTTCAGGCATGCTAAATTTCTGCTTTGAAATCAGCAGATAGCCTATGGGGTTTCCTTTGTATGTAACTGTTTTCTTTTCCCTTGCTGCTTTTAAAATTCTCTTTATCACTATGTTTTGCCATCTCAATCACTATGTGTCTTGGTGTTGAATTCCTTGGATTGATTTTGTTGGGTGCTCTCTCTGCCTCCTAGATCTGGATTTCTATTTCCTTCCCTACATTAAGGCTGTTTTCAGCTATTATTTCTTCAAATAAGTTTTCTGCCCCTTTTTTTCTCTCTTCTCCTTCTAGGATTCTTATAATGTGAATGTTGTTACACTTGATGGTGCTGAGTTCACTTAATCTATTCTAATTTTTCATTAATCTTTTTCTTTCTCCTGTTCAGTTTGATTGTTTTCCATTACTCTGTCCTCTAAGTCACTGATCCATTATTTTGCTTCCTGTAGTCTACTATTTTTTCTATCTAGTGTATTTTTAATTTTTTTTTTTTATTTTTTCAACATTTTTTATTTATTTTTGGGACAGAGAGAGACAGAGCATGAACGGGGGAGGGGCAGAGAGAGAGGGAGACACAGAATCGGAAACAGGCTCCAGGCTCCGAGCCATCAGCCCAGAGCCTGACGCGGGGCTCGAACTCACGGACCGCGAAATCGTGACCTGGCTGAAGTCGGACGCTTAACCGACTGCGCCATCCAGGCGCCCCTATCTAGTGTATTTTTAATTTCAGTTATTGAGTTCTTCATCTCTGGTTCTTTTTTATGTTTTCTAGCTTGTATTGAGGGTCTCACTGAGGTCCTTCACTCTTTTCTCAAGTCCAGTGAATGTCTTTATGACTATTACTTTAAATTCTCTATCAGGCATACTTATAGCTCTTTTGCTGTGATTTTGTCCTATTCTTTCATTTGGAACATATTCCTCTGTCTCCTCATTTTGTCTAATTCTTTGTGCCTATTTCCATATGTTAGGAAAATCAGCTATGTCTCCTACTCTTGAAAAGTAGTGGTCTTATTAAGAAGAGGTCCTGTAGTGCACTAAAGTGCAATGTCCCTTGTTCACCAAAACCTGGCACTTCAGGAGTGTCTGCTTTGTGTGTTGCATGCTGCCCTACTGCTGTGGCTGAATCATGTTTGCCCTCAGTACAAGCCTCTATAATGGCTTTCTCTGCCAGTTGTAGGCAAGGTTTGGTCTCTGTGTTATTAATGGGCCAGTCTGGGGCTGCCTTGGGCTTGAGTTGGGTCAGATAAGGCATTTGCTAGAGCTTTGGTTGTAGGCAACTGTAGGGCAGTCTCCCTGTGTTGTCCCCTGAGAGACTTTCACTGATGGATGGGGTCTGCAAACAGACCATTTATCTGTCTGCAGCCCACGCTGGGGATATGGTTGGATTGGTGTGTATGGTTATCTTCCCCATTTCCTGGGGCAGAAGTCACTTTAGAATGGCACTAGCCCCTTTGGGGCTGCTTGCACAATGCCATGCTTGTGGCACTGCTTTGGATGGATTCCTGCTGAGGGCAGGTTGGAGGGGGTGGATCTGCAGGAGAATTCAAAGGCTCAAAGGGCTGTTAGCAACCTAGGTGGAGTATTCCTGTTGTGCTTATTCCCACAGGTGTCTGTGTAACTGGGCTGGGTTCAGGGGAAGGAAATGACATCCACCAGCCTTTTTGTTCTTTAAGAAGTCTCCAAAAGATCCCTGCCCCTCTAGTATATTTTCTGAGATTAGTAAATAAATCTCCTTCCCTTTTACCATTGGCATTTTTCAAACTGCTGCTTTCATGCTGTATCTCAGCAGGGACGTTTGTTATGCCATCTCTTCAAGGGAAGGCCCTCAATTTCATATTGCCCTCCTACTCTGCCAGAGCCTAGCTGCTGATTTTTAGTTTCAGGTGTTAAACCCCACTTATTGTCTGACAAAGTTAAGTCCCTGAGGTTTTCAAAGCCAGATATTATAAGGATTCTCATTCTAGTGTAGTTCCCCTGTGCCTAGGGTGTCCAGTTTGGGGTCTACTCCTCTCCCTTTTTAGTGCCTATGGTGTTCCTCCCTCCCACAGACTGTCTAGAGCATCAGCTTTGTTCCCAACCATGTCTCCACCCTTCTTACTATTTTCTGTGGACTCTTCTCTACATTATGCTGTGGAGAGTCTGTTCTCCAGTCTTCAGGTTGTTTTCTGGGTTATTTACACTGATGTGGGTGTTATCTAATTATATCCATGGGTAGAGGTGAGTTTGGATCTTCCTACTCTGCCATCTTCCCCAGGTTATCTTAACCACTTTGGTATATTTTCTGAAATGCCATTGGTCCTTCTGATTCCTATAACATCTTCTATAGAGGAGCCTAGAAGTAATCATGTGACATCTCCCATTGCTTAACCATTTAATGCTCAAACTTATTTTCTCTGATATTTTATTTATGCTTCACAGTAATAATTTATTCATACAGTATAGAAAACTTCTAATTTAAGCAGAAATGATGATAGAGGTGAAACAGTCTGTTCAAAATATCAGTAGATGAGGCACCTGGGTGGCTCAGTCAGTTAAGGGTCTAACTTTGGCTTAGATCATGATGTAGCAGTTTGTGAGTTTAAGCCCCCTCATTGGGCTCTCTGCTGCCAGCATGGAGCCCACTTTGGATCCTCTGCCTCCCTCTCTTTCTGTCCACCCCCCCCACACACACACACACACTCACACTCTCTCTCTCTCTCAAAAATAAATAAAAAATTAAAAAATAGATATCAGTAGAAATATAAAAACCTCAGTTGGTTCCTCACCCCTAGATAGAGGCAAGTGATTGATGAATTCAGTGTGGATTTTGAAAGTGACTTTCACACTATGCTGACTTATCTAATAGAACATTTTATTTTAACATTTTTTAAATGTTTATTCACTTTTGAAAGAGAGACAGAGTGTGAGTGAGGGAGGGGCATAGAGAGAAGGAGACCCAGAATCCAAAGCAAGCTCCAGGCTCTGAGTTGTCAGCACAGAGCCTAACCCAGGGCTCGAATTTACAAACTGTGAGATTATGACCTGAGCCAAAGTCAGATGCTTAACCTACTGAGCCACCCAGGTACCCCTAATAGAACATTTTAAAACACCATTTTGATGATTCCAAATATTTCAGATTCAAAACGGTTTCAAATGTTTCCAAAATTTGGAACCCAGAGGGCACAGCAGAGGGAATATAGTTAATGATATTATAATAGTATTGTATGGGGATATATAGTAACTATACTTGTGGTGAGCATAGCATAATGTATAGAGAAGTTGAATCACTATATTGTAGACCTGAAACTAATGTAACATTATATGTCAACTATACTCAAATAAAAAAAAAATTAACCACAAAATTTGCCACCCAAGCAAACTGTTAATTTGATCCACTTATTATAAATTGCATTACAAAAGTTTCATAAGCAGTGCAAACAAAATATTAGTGGCTATAACTTCAAAAAATTTAGAATTATTATAATACATAAATCATTCAAAAAACATATTTTGCATGTTGAATACTTACCAGGCACTGAACCAAGCACGGGAGATTAAAAGATAGTTAAAATACAGACCCTCCTCTTGGGGCTAATCCAGGTTTAGAGAAAAATATATAAGTAAAATAAATGCAAATATAAATATATGCTGTGTTTGATGGTTGATGATGTCATCCAGAAAACAGTGATCAAACTATTAAATTTCTCAGAGGAAGTTTCATATATTTAGAGATAAGAGTTGAGTTCTTAAGAAAAAATAAACATTTTTTTCCAAGCAGATCTAAGGAAGAAAGACTTTCCAGGCAAAGTGGATGAATGGCATTGTAGTAGCCTGAAAGGGCAAAGCACAAGATGTATTCCTGGATCTATAATTACTTAGGTATTCCTAAACCTGAGGGCATTCGTAAGTGTAAACAAATGTCAGAAAATGATGTGGTAAGTGAGGTCAAGACTAGCTTCGTGTGTGTGCTATGTAGTTGCAAAGGGCCTCGTGCTTTGAAAACTCTGTACCAGGATTAGTGCTTTCATTGCCATCTTGAAATCCTTAATAATTTATAAACAAGAGGCCCCACATTTTCATTTTTCACTGAGCTTACAAATTATGTGTCTGTTTCTTAATAAAATCTATATTATGACCAAACATATATGCCATAATGAGGGTTTGGGTTTTTTGTCCTTGAGGCCTGCAGGTCATGGAATAGTTTTAATGTAGGGAAATGATTCCGTAATATTTTTATTTTAGGAAGATCACAACAGTGGAGAAATTAGAAGCAAGAACATGATAAAAGAATAATAGCTATAGCCCAAGTGAGATATGACAAGTGCTTGAACTAAGTACTTCTTGTGCAGTTGGATAAAAAGATACAAATTCAGAGATATTCAAAACAAAGAAAGGAAAGGACTTGGGCCAGTTACAAAGAGAGAGGAAGCAAGAGGAATCTACTGTTTCTACCAAATTGCCTTCATAGATTTTAACCATTTAACAGCCTGTGATGGAAAAGTCTAGTTAGTTTTCATGTCCTTACCTCTTCTAATGACATAAGCATTAACTCTTATCTCCATCTTTAATTATCCTCCCACATGTAACTTAGATAAAGGATACTCCATACTGTGGCATTGTGGAAGACGTATCTATTCTGAATCTTGCAGGAACTCGACCTTGCTCTAGTTGCAGATTTTATTTATTTATTTATTTATTTATTTATTTATTTATTGTTTATTTATTTATTTTGAGAGAGAGTGGAGGAGGAGGGACAGAGAGAAAGGGAGAGAGATTTTGGTGGATTTATTAGATCGTGATCAGTTATGAAAGTCTTTACCATACTACAACAACTACTACTAATAATAATTAACATAAACAAGAACTTATGAGCCTTCAAATAGAGTAACTCACCTAATTTTCTCAACCATATGAAGTAGGTTTCATTATTATTTTCGACATGGAGGTTAGTCTTCAGTAAACGTTAATAAGTGTTCTTTTGTGTTTGTCAATGTGTTTTTTATGAGAAGTGTAAGGAAAAGTCCAAGCCATTTCTACTTTGTTAAGTCTTCAGTATGTGCCTAAATAAAAGTAAGGCAAAGTTTCTGGCTGTATCATGTGATTTCATTCATTATTTGTAGAAAAGAAATTATCCTAGAGGTTACTGGAAGAGGTTCATGATTGTCCTCCACAATCCTCAAAGTTTGGACTTGTGTTTGAACTGAGAATACCATAAACAATGAAAGCTTTTAGTAGCATTCTACTGCTCTTCTGTTTTAATTTTTTTTATAGTGTGCTGCTTCATACCTTCCCTTTATAAATAATGCAACCTTGGGTACAGTTCTTTTAAATCTTTCATGCTTATAAAACCATGAAAATATATCAGATCATGTACAAATTGCTATCTGAAGGTGCTTTTCAAGCTCTTGTCTTATAAATGAAATAAGATACAGGAGTTGATATCTGTTCACATAAATGGAGAATATTGACAGTATGAGGTGAATTACCATGAAATCATAGAATTATAAGATAATAGATCTATAAGGGCCTTGAAAAATCTTTTGTTCAAGCTGCATTCCTTTAGGCAGGTAAACATCTGAAATACTTTGTGAAAATATTCTTCTAGCCACCTTCTGAATATCTTCAAGCAAATAAACTCCAAAACTGACCACACTAACTCATTGAATGATTGTTGGTTAAAAAAGGAGAAAAAAAGGGCGCCTGGGTGGCTCAGTCGGTTAAGTGGCCGACTTCAGCTCAGGTCATGATCTCACAGACTGTGAGTTCGAGCCCCGCGTCAGGCTCTGTGCTGATAGCTCAGAGCCTGGAGCCTGTTTCAGATTCTGTGTTTCCCTCTTTCTGACCCTCCTCGTTCATGCTCTGCCTCTCTCTGTCTCAAAAATAAATAAACGTTAAAAAATTTTAAAAAAAAAAGGAGAAAAAAAAAACTTATGTGCAATCAAATTGACCATAATTTTTATTAAAAGACTATTTTGTTTTCCTTTAGACTAAGGAAACAAGTCTTTTCATGTTTCTTCTTAGGACCTCATTATTATCTTCTGATCATTTTGTTACTTGTCACTGTTTCCTTATAAGTTTTTTGGTAATTTTTTAAATGGAATAGCCAAACTTGAAATTTTTACTAGTCAAGTTTTCTTTTTGTAGAATAATGCCACACAGTAATGTTTCTCAACCATGTGCATTATGGCGATTTTAAGCAAAACTTAATCGAATTTTGCTATTTTCTAATATATTGCCTCCAAATTTTGTGTAACGTTAGTGTACCCAATATATTAACCATAATTTTATAATCTCTTACTCAGAGATCAGGGGACTACCTTTTCTTTGGCCAGGCTTTAATTAATTATTTTCCTTTCACAAAGAGTCAATAATAATAAAATAATTTTGTCATTTTCTTTTTTCTTAACATGAATTTTTTTTTCAATATGTAATCATTCTTCTCTTTTTCTGGTGTTTATTTGCACTTATTCTTTGGGGTTTTTCATGATTAAATACTTGTTCTCTCTGTCTTTCAGTCCCATGAAATTTGTTCACGGCAACTTACATATATTCATTGAATTTTTCAGTTTAAGAATCTTGTCCTTCATGGAAATCTTTGCAAATAGGATATTTTTGTACACTCTGTGACAGGAGACTGTGTATTCATTGACATAAAAAAAAGTAGATAAGACATGAGGTAGGTAAAATTTTATCATTTCCTCCAAAATATGATTGCAGAAAAAAGACCTTAATTTGTGTCTGTTCTATGGTTTTGTGTTTATTTTGTAACTATTTCTGATATGTGAATTTTATGATTATTAAATATTTACACAGATGAAATTGTAGTGCTCTTTTGAACTTAAAAGAGATTGAAATGCCTTCATGGAGAACCTTTGAAGTACATTATCAAATCTTTAACCTAGGCAGGAAGTAAATTGATACTCAGTTTTCAGCAACATATTGAAGTAGGCAATCAAAATTGGGGGGCCTTAAAGATGTACTTTGAAGTTTAAGTAGATTACTGGAAGCAAATAAAGATCAGAATATCTCTGTCCATCTTAAAACAACGTGCATATAAGCTGGACTTCAGAAATGCTACTCTGAATATCTGCCTCTTAAGTTTTAGTTCAGTGTCTTAAATCTTCCCTTTTTCAGTTATATGTTCCTTTAATGTTTTCTTATTTCCATGTCTGTTTTTATCCCTGACATGGTCTTCTACCTCAACATTCCTGGCTTGACACAGTAAAAGCAAGAGCTCGGTCTCCTTACGTTCTCCTCTTCAGACAGGCCCAAGAGGGCAATGTTCCAGGAATTAAGTGACATAGTTAGGAGCCTCTCAAGATCCTGGTGTAGTTCTGGGGGGTAAAATTACTGCTTAATATGGGTTACATGGAAAGCAGCATATGCAGGCTATTTTACTAAACAGTAAACAGAAACAGTACAATGTTGAACAAATATGGGCCTCCTATTAGGTAGAGTTCAAATGCTCTCAAGATAAACAGACCCCAGTCATAATAAGAAAGTTATTTTTACCAAAACAGAAAGTTATAAAAAAAAAACCCAGAAAGTTATTTGTCTATTTATCTTTATGAATTGTGTATTTTAACTGTTGTTAATATGCCCATCTGTGGGTTTATTGGAGCATAATATTGAAATGGTTGGAATCAGCACTTGGAAAACAATGTAAAAAGGAAATGGTGTTACTAAAAATGATATCACTCAAATAGACAGCATTCTAATTCTTACCGCTTGAATTCCATATCATTCTTACCTTATTTTACATTTTTTTTCTTTTTGTTTGTCCCCTTCCAATTGACTTTGACAAGTTCCTATTGAATATTTCCACATAGTTATTATAAAGACATCCAAGGCTCAATGTATTGAAAACTAAGTGTAAAATTTTCTTCTGAAAATTATCTCTTCATCCTGTGTTTTGTAGTTCAGCTAATGACATCATCATTATCCATTCAAATGTATTCTCTTGAAAGAAGTTACCCTCTTGTTGTTGTTGTTCTTCTTCTTAATTTAAAATTCTTGGAAAAAAGCACTATCAAATATACATCAGGTATACCTGGGGTCAATCAAATGTGGCCAAGACACATACTACAAAAATTTTAAATAGGGAGAGAGATACTGACTGATGTTCTGGAAGTTGGGAATGGTATGAGGATGATAAATCAATTAATGTCATCTACTGCTGGAGTCCTAATAAAAAAAAAGGTAATTTTACCAAGACAAGGAAGGCAGAAAGAAAAATAGGTCTAAGGGAAAGAAAGATGGTGAATTTAGTCTGGGATAAGCTGGGGACTAGGGAGTTGAATTAGTGAAAACCCTATAAAGTACATGAACTACACTGGGCAAGAAGCTTATAAAAATCCAGTGGGAGAATGGTAGAGATACAATTATGCCTCAAGAACAATGAGAATCCAAAATAAATGTCATAAGGACTCTCCATACCTATATTCAATTTCTTGTTCCTTTTATATGAAAATCATTCTGGGAAAATTTTCTTTGGCAGAATGTATTTTTCTAAATGGCCATCAACATAGACCCCACCCTGCATGTTTTCTCTATAATGTAAAATTAAGGGTGCCTGGGTGGCTCAGTTGGTTAAGCGTCCGACTTCAGCTCAGGTCATGATATCGCAGTTCCTGAGTTTGAGCCCCGTGTCAGGCTCTGTGCTGACAGCTCGGAGCCTGGAGCCTGCTTCGGATTCTGTGTCTCCCTCTCTCTCTGCCCCTCCCCTGCTCATGCTCTGTCTCTCTGTGTGTCACAAATAAATAAAACATTTTAAAAAAATTATAATGTAAAATTAAAACCCTTCCATCAGTATGTAATGTCTATGTATGTAACATACATACATACATACATACATATGTTATGTATGTAACATACATAGACATTACATACTGATGGGAGGGTTTTAATTTTACATTATAATGTAATGTAATATGGAATATGGATGTCCCTTTGCAACTGCTCTGGCTGAAAGAATGAAACTAAAATGATACAACATTATTAGACAGTGTAGGTCAAAAGTGGTGAAGACTTTCATGTGACACTTTCTTGCTTTTTCAAAATGTGTACCTTGGGAACTCTGAGCCAAATATAAAAAGTCTGTCAAGCTTGAGAGATTTGCCATTTTGGATAGAGACCCAAAGAAGCCCAGCTTTTCAAATCTTCTCAGAGCAGATTCCTGACATGTGCATAACAAACCTTTAAGATAAACTCTGCAGTGGCCTACATGTAACTCTAACTCAAGAGATCCTGAGGCATTCTATATATACCTGTATATTAGCATTTTATGAATAAAGTTCAAGAACAGAGTTCACTTCCTTAGAATTACCACTTTCTCCTTCCTGTGTAGCAGCCCATTACCCTTTAGTTATAGATCTGTTGAACCGCGAGACTGTCTTCATTCTTTTCCTATCGGGACAAGTACAGAGGTCGTGAGAGTGCCTTAGAATTTGAACAATACCAAGTTCCCCTCTGACAGACATAGGGAATTTCTGGAAATGCAGTTCTTTAAAAAAAAAAAAAAGGTTATTTATTTATTTATTTATTTTGAGAGAGACAGAGTCAGCGGGAGCGGGACAGAGAGAGAGAGAAAGAGGGAGAGAGAATCCCAAGCAGGCTCGCCACTGTCAGCGCGGAGCCTGATGCGAGTCTCAAACTCATGAACCATGAGATTATGAGCTGAGCCAAAATCGAGTCGGACTCTTAACTGACTGAGCCACCCAGGTGCCCCTGGAAATGAGTTCTTACTTAGCTATTGAATTAATTTCATTTCAAGGAATTCACTACATAATATGTAAGGTCAGAAATTGTATACTGATGCATATTTGGATTTTGTTTCTCTTCTGGCTTTAAGCAACAGGCCTATAAGTTCTATCTATCCTCTAATATTCTAGTTTAAAAGTAGATTGCTTTATGCTACCTTACAGCAATGGATAATAAGATAGTTAAATATGAAATAGAGCTCATTTTTCATAGAGGGCTGCTCCTGATTATCAGAAGGGAGGTGCAAAACGGATGCTAAGCTAGAATATAGAGAACAGAAGACATCCTCAGTTGCCCTGACTCTTCCAACATAGACACGTTTACATTTCTAATGCAGCAAAATTTCTTACTGGCAAACGCACCTGTCACAACTCAGCAAATGTGTTATTTTTAACTTTCATGGATCCCCAGTCATGGATCCCCAATTATAGACATAAAATGACCTCTCAACAAAGGTATATACCCACCCATCCTGCTCTCTTCTGTCTTCTTTCAGATCCTTTGTATCTATTCTGTAGCATTCCTTCAACAGCCACACAAAGTAGCCAATTCTCATAAAATTGCAACCCCAGTGGCGGGTCAGTATCAAACACCAAATATAAAAAAAATGTCCATTTTGCCAACTACTTTACTTGCCTAGCACGAAACACAATTTTTGCAATCCAAGAAAGTAATAATAAATATTTATAACAATACAGCTACTGACTGCAGACTTGGTGCTGTGTAATATAAAGATATAAAACGAGCTAATTTAGTTTACCTTACATCATGGGACATGGGGACAAAATTATGCCAATTTACAAAGAAAGGAACTTTGGTTTATCCAAGACTACAGTGACTAACCATACAGGTTTACCCAGGATTATGAAGTTTCTTAGGACATGGGACTCTTTCAGTGCTAAAATTGAGAACTTCCCAGGCAACCTGGGATTGTTTGTTACTATATCAGTAGTTAAAGCAAAGTAAAACTCAGATTTACTGAATTGAAAGTCTAAGAATACAGCTGCTATACAATTTTATTTCTTATGGGATATAAGGATTTTCACTCTTCATTCATTTTGACTTAATCATTTCCATAATCTTGAGCCTCTCCCTTGAAATTTTCTAACTCCAGAAACCAATTTCTCTCCCAGAGCTGTTTACTGTCAGTAATCAAAACTCAGCATTGGCTAGTTTAATTCAAAGCAAAAGTCTTAACATTTAAACAACTAATTTCTAAAAAATTAAGTAATATCAAAGATTTATTAAAAATTTTATTTTGGGGCACCTGGGTGGCTCAGTAGATTATGTGTCCAATTCTTGATTTCAGCTCAGGTCATGATCCCAGGGTCATGGGATCGAGCCCTGCGTCAAACTCTGTGCTGAGCATGAAGATCGCTTAAGGTTCTCTCTCTGTCTCCTTCTTCCCCTCTCCCCAACTTGCACATTCTCTCTCTCTAAAATTAAATATTAAAATTAAATTAACTAATTAAAATATTTTTTTAAATTATATATATAGATAGATATTTTAAAAAACAGTTTTACAACCTTCTGGTCAATACTTTTCTTTCTTTCAGTAGTCACATAGAAAATAATATGAACCTTCAAATTAGTAATCCAGTGCTTACCATCTCCCAGTCGTTATTGACCACAGCTCAGAATCCTTCTTTGAGATTTCCTACTCTCTCCTGCAACATTGGAGCTTCCTCCATGCTGAAAAAAGACAGTTGGGGAAGACAAACTCACTACCCCAATCCCAACATTGACAGAGTGATAGAGTGTTACTGAAGTTTGGGAAGGGGAATTATAACCCATGACAATTATTATATCTCAGACATCGCTGCTCCTAAAATCTGTTGGACATGTCTAATACAGGAGGTTTCCCTCCTATCCCTCAAATTGCGCACATCTATGACATTTGATGAGTCCTGCTCCCTCTCAGTTCAGAACCTCTTTCTCACGTTCCTCTTCCCGGAGGTTCAAATATTAGGTAAATCTGTGAATCAGCTATCATCTTAACAATGACACACCCAAAAAGACCCCTCTTTATCATTATTTGATTCTGGATGCCTCACCATCTATCTGTCAGACTACATTATGCTCTTTACATATACAAAAAGTTCAATAATGTATTTTCCACATTAAGTGTGGTCATCACCCACAGTCAAACTCTGCTTCTCACCATTTGGAAAAGCAGCTACAAGAAGCAATTTAAGATAAATTTTTAAAAATTCCTATAACAGGAAAAGGATGAATTGCTATAATTTCGATGAAAGCATCTGGAGGAAGTAAAGATACAAAATTGGACTATACTTGTAGTAGGCTGGGTTTAGACAGAAAATACATAGATTCGGCATCAGCTGACTGGGGCAGGTTTTTATTCAAGGTGTTTTTTCTTCTTTCTTTGCTTTCTTTGAAGGATATGGGAGACTTGAACATATTTCTTGAGTTAAGAAAAACATGAAAGTAAAGGATATATGAAAAGATATGTAAAAGTAAAGAAAGAAAAGAGGGCTTTTTTGAGAGGCAGTGACTCATCATTTCTGTTTAGAAGTCAGTAGTTAGTTTTCTCTTTAGTTCAACAGTTCCAGGATAGGAACAGAGAAATGGAAATTTGATTGATCCTGGCTACAAAATTTATAAAGCATATTCAGTAAAATTATGAGGGAATTAAGGGGATTTGAAAAAGAGGAAGAAAAAAAATAAGAGCTCACCTAAGGTGTACAAGTAGGACAAATGAGAAAGCAAGGCCATGACTAATACACTGAAGGAAAATGAAGAATCGTGAGACTTGAAATCCCAATGCAATCAGAGAATACATAGTGAGAATAGGAAACACCAAAAGATCTAGGAGAGGAGACAGAAAGCAGATGGTGGAATACCCAAGTTTAAGATTTAGAAGTTAGGATGTCTAAGGATAGAAGAGAAAATATTATTTATATGTTCTATTATACTCAGATGTATATGTCTAGCTATTGAATGAAATTGATTGTGTATTACACTAAAAAAGTTACAAGACAATATGGTTACAGAATGATATTTTCTTTTTTTTATGTTGATATATTTTTGAGAGAGAAAAAGAGAAAGAGAGAGAGTGCAAGTGGGGGGGGGGGTTAGAGAAAGAGGGAGACACAGAATCCAAAGTAGGCTCCAGGCTCCGAGCTGTCAGCACAGAGCCCGACGTTGGGCTCGAACTCATGAACCAAACCATGGGATCATGACCTGAGCCAAAGTTGGACACTTCACAGACTGAGCCAGGGACCCCTAGAGCAATATTTGCGAATACCACTTTAGAACTTTTTCTAATCAATAAACTTCAAAGTTATATTCATTCTACCTGAATCAAATATTTTCTACAAGTAGCATAGTTTTGCTAATTGAAAAATTACTAAACAATAACTACAGAAGGCAAAATCTCTTTAGCACAAAATAGAATGACCCTGGGTTTGATATGAGCACTCTGGAATAAGAACCACATGTAAATTCATATATATCATCTCAGTATAGAATCTGCAAGCCACAAATCTCAGCAATTTATAAAGTTTCTTCCCATGAATGAACTCTAGTTTTTCTTCTTGACGCACTTTTTTAAAATTACTGAACTGAGTGAAAATATTCTCCATTGAAATTATGGCCTATTAATGTAATTATTTGAAAAGACAAATTCAGTCAAGTGTTTAATTTGTTAGGACACTTTGAACTGCACTCCTGGTAAAGTGTTTAGTATAAAGATATTATTTTCTCACATAACAAAAGTAGAAAGGCACCAAGGTTCGTAAGTTCAAGGGCCGAGAAGCATTTGATCTCTCCTTTCTGTCATTCTCAGCATGTCAGCTCAGCCCTAAGAGGCAAAGTTTCTTTAGCAGATTTATCCTCCTGTCACATCTAGTAGGTTTTACCCTCTGGATCTGGGGGTGTGACTGGACTCCCATGAAATGAAATTCAACGTGGAAAATAAGTGTTTATCTAAGGAAACCCGATACTCCTCAAGAAAAGATGAAGAAGAGGTGGAATGAATGTTAGATGGGAAGCCATCATTTTCAGTTCATCCCCAATCTGCAGACTTTGAGTAACAGCTGATCCCAGAAATAAGATAACTAGACAAAGGAAACCAAGAAGACTGGGAGTAAAATATTTTGTATAGAGCCAAAAGCAAGAAGCATTCTAGATTTCCCCAGAAGACTTTAGTAAATGGAATGCACTTTGTAGAAATTAAGATGGAGTGTATGAAAATGGCAGGAAAATGCATTTGGGGTATGCAAAAGCATTTAAAACAGAGAGTTGTCTAACCATCATCTGACACAAAGTATGTTTCAATATTGCATGAATAGCGAGAATAAGAGAGGAACACATAGCAGTATCTTATCAGAAGCTGGAAAGCAGATGGAGGAATTTTAGCTGACTAAGAAGACTTGAGAAATATAAATTCTAAACTAAGTATGAGAAAAACCAACAGCGAATCTTTTCTTCAAAAGAGAAACCTAAACAGGTTTGGGGGCAGACATCTAGATGATTCCTAAGGGATGTAGAGAGACTCCTAAAATGAAGATGAGTGCTTGAAAACTATTTAAAGACTTAAATGTTTAGATCCCATCTGGTTGGTTTTCCCTCTACCATTACAGTAAAACTCTAAATATTTATCCCCAGGAGAGGTAAGGAAACAAGGCTACTGGGCTGAGAATACCTACCACGTGGAGGGACTTTATATCATGCCAAATTATTCAAGAGAAAAATTCCAGAATCAAAAGACATATATTTCCAGGAATTTCAAGGAATTAGGAGGTCTAACAAAGAAAGAAAAGAAAAGAGGATGTCTAGGATGATTACTGAAGGAGATTCTAGCATTATAATTTTGAAACAAGCATATAGGGCAACCTGCTCAGTTTAGATACATTTGTCGTAAGGCAGATATGCTGAGGAGTATTTTCACCTTGCTTTTTATCATGATGTCATATTTGTAACATAATGAGGCCACTACCTTTTGTGTTCACCAAAACAAGGGGATAAATAAAGACAAAGGAGAGCATACGATCCAGAAAACAAAACAAAACAAAATTCCAACTTAGGGAAAAGATACATGAAATTCCTCTTGAATGACAGTGAAGGAAATCTTTGTTTTTATGTTTATTTATTTTTAAGAGAGACACAGAGAGAGAGACAGAGCACGAGTGGGGTAGGAGCAGAGAGAGAGGGAGACACTCAGAAACAGTCTCCAGGCTCTGAGCTGTCAGCACAGAGCCCAACGTGGGGCTTGAACTCACAAACCGTGAGATCATGACCTGAGCCGAAGCCGGACACTCAACTGACTGAGTCACCCAGGAGCCCTGACAGTGAAGGAAATCTTGTGACAACTTATTTTGTAATGGGCCTAGAGAGTAACAGAAGTGGATAAAAGTAGAATGGAGTTTTCCAGGAATATGACTCAAAGAAAATGGAACCATTAGGGGTGCCTGGGTAGCTCAGCTGGTTAAGGGTCTTACTTTGGCTCAGGTCATGATCTCATGGCTCTTGAGTTGGAGCCCCCTGGCAGGCTCTCTGCTGACAGCTCAGAGCCTGGAGCCTGCTTCGGATTCTGTGTCTCCCTCTCTCTCTTTGCCCCTCCCCCACTTACGCTCTGTCTCTCTCTCCTTTAAACATAAATAAACATTAAAAAAAAAACTAAAAAAAAAAAAAAAGAAAAGAAAGTGGAACCATTAAATAACCTGATGATATTTCCCTTGAGGAAAATTTCTGAGAAACAATTGGAAATAAGGGAAGAACTTACAATGAAAGATAACAAAGGAAAACAAACAAAAAAATTATTGACTTTAATAAGAACACACACCTACTGGGATGACTATTGTGAAAAAAAATGAAAAAAAACTAAGTGTTAGAATGTGGAGAAATTAGAACCCTCATACTGATGGGAATGTAAAAATGGGCAGTTACTACAAAAAGTTTGGCAGTTGCTCAAAAAGTTAAACATGGAATTACCATGTGACTCAGCAATTCTATTCCTAGATATATACTAAAAAGAATTACAAGCAGGAACTCAAACATATATTTGTACATGAATGTTTATAGATGCACTATTCACAATAGCCAATCGGCAGAAACAATACAAGTGTCTATCAACAGCTGAATGAATAAACAGAATGTGATACACACATACAATAGAATATTACTGTCCCATAAGAAGAGATAAAGGACTGATATATGGCACAACATGGATAAACTGCAAAGACATTATGCTAAATGAAAGAATTCAGACACAAAAGATCGCATGTTGTAGGATTCTATTTATATGAAATATCTGGAAGAGAGAAATCCATAGAGAGAAAGCAGATTTGTAGATCCTGGTAGCTTCGGGAAGGGGAAATGGGGATTAACTGCTTTATGGGTACAGGATTTTCTTTTGAGGTGATGAAAATGTTTTGGAACTAGATAAATGTGGTGGTTGTACAACCTTGTGAATGTACCAAAACCACTGAATCATGCTCTTTATAATCATTAATTTTATGTTACATGAATTTCACATCAATTTAGAAAAAATGAAAACAAAAGAAAAGCAGATAACAAGAAATGAATGTAATCATGGTGTACGACTATCTTAAGAATCATAATTTTTGTATAGCTATAAGCAGTAACTTATAGAAAAGTTACAAAAATATTGATTAAAAGGGGAACAAATAAAGATGTTAACTAGAAATATAGATATGTATAAATACACAAAAAAGTGAAAGCTGCCTTTCAGGAGAACAATTGGGGGAAATGCGAAGTAATGGAACAGAAACTGCTATATTTTACTATAAGCTTTTGGTAATATTTGGCATTACTTTGGTAAGTATATTAATATTCTATTAATCATTAACTGTCAATGTAAGAGTGATAACTTTGACTACACAATGTCTTTAAGCTAGGCAAAATAAAATCATCATAAAATTGTAACTCTTTTGAAAAAGAAGTAATATACTTACTATGCAAATAATTCTCCTAAATAATAAGAAAAAGATTAATAACCTTTAGGAAAAATTCAAAACTTTGAATGAGCAATTCATGGAAACAAACTTCAGAAGTTGTTAAGCTGTGAAAAGTTTCTCAATTTTTTTATAATTAAAAAATAAAAATAAGTACTTCAGATTATAAAATATTAAAATAATTATATTATTAATTTACAATGTTTTCAATGATTTGTGGCTATGGCATTGTGTGAAATACTATAAAATAGTTAAACTGTTTTTGAGAGAAACTGAGTGATATCTATTAAAACCTTTTAACATCTTCAAATTTCAGACTAATTTCTAAACTGAATCTCAGTTATACATATAGTCTCATAACAAAATCCCACAACTTCCTTCAAAGCCAAGATTTCTGTTAATATACCATCATAAGTAGGTCAACCTTTAAGTATAAAGATGTTCTTTTCAACATTATTTGTAACAAGGTACTGATTGAATTATAGTCAATCATTGGATAGACTACCATGCAGCCATTATAATGAAGCTATTAATATAAAATTCATTTACTGACAACAGAGAGACTGTGAAAAGCAAGTTGCTAAAAAATATCTAATTCATGAGTCTATTTATGCATATAGTATAATTTAAATATTTATAGACAAAATATGCGTGGAAAAATACAATTGTTAACAGAAGCTAGTTGCAAAGGAAAGGCTATAAAGAGATAAGCAATTTGAATTTTTCACACAAATATAAGGGTTTTTCCCCAATGTTTATATATTGATTTTCTAGTGAAAATAAAATAATATATAAAAAATATTCATGTGCTTTCTGCCTAATCAAAAGTCACTCTTGGAGACCTCACAGGACTAGATCATACTTGTTCCAATTCCTTCAATTTACAGATAAGAAAGTAGAGAACCATAGTCATCAAGTGAATTTCCAAGTTACTGGGTTAAACACAAGCACTTAATGTTCATATTCTTCTTTCATATTCCAGTTTGGTTATGTCTGTCTGTCTATCTGTGTCTATCTATCTATCTATCTATCATCTATTATCTATCTATCTTATCTATCAAATATACATATCTGCTTATCATCTCATCTATCAAAAAAAGCCATTTCACTCTCAAATTTTGGAAAAAAAACATTGCATGAAATACCGCATTCTCTGATTTTTAAAATATCTCTTAGAGAAATTAAGGACTTTGTGTCTTGTGTTTAACATCACTTAATGCAATTATTCCCTGTTAACCAGTATTAATATTAATTAACTTATATTTCTTGGAACACATCTTGGCTGATTTATCTTATGGCTAATATTTACTTACTAAACCTTTGTTTATTCATTTATTTTTAGTTTTTACATTATGTCTTTCTAGTTTGAGATAGTGGTTATAATTAGAGAAGTTGGTCGAATGATGTCAATTTACACCTGAAGTTTTGGTTTTACTGGTCTTCTATAATCTCAAAAATACAAAAAGGCTGTTCAGGCAAACTAAAATATTTATTGGAAAATTAAAAGTTTTTAAACTTACATAACTAGTTTACAATAGTTACCAAAGAAATAACAATTTGGAACAACCTTTTTTATTAAACTTAAAACATATGCTCAAAACAGCAGTGATTTGCTTTCTAGTGCTCTCTCAAAACAAATCTGCTTTCTCTTGGATACGTAAGCCAACAGAATGAAATGCTTTTCTTGGTCAGAAGCCTTATGTAATATTTCAAACTTATCCTCTGTGCGTACAGCCCTCTCACAACACAACTGTTCTCTTTTGTTCAAAGCAAGATCTTCTAGTTCTTACTCAGGAAACCAGACTTGAAACACCCTATAACAGCTTTAAGGCCTTTGACTGTATGTGGATTTAGGCTGTTTTGACTTTTAAAAGCTGGACTTGATGTTGCTTTGCAGAAAAGTTTTGAATTTCAGCTTATTCTTTCTGAGCTTCCTGTCTTTAATTATGCACAAAATGAAACAACTAAACAACCTCTTATCAGTGCTGCACCTGGAATGTCTTAGGAATCTGTGGTGTGTGTGTGTGTGTGTGTGTGTGTGTGTGTGGTGTACACATTCACCCTTCCATCTAGGCCCCACTCCTCAGTATTTGTTTATAATTAGAACAAAAAAATAGGTAAACTGATATAAAATAAATCTAATTTAATGGCATGTTTGGTCCATCCATTGAGATTTATATTCCATTCATGTTTAGTTCACCCCCATTCGCCTGGCAACTGGCAGTATTCAATAAGGTTGTGCCTACTACTTTCCAATTTTTACAAAGCAAAATGCATCTTTCACTTTCTCGACTTGAGACCTTCCATACTCAGTATCAGCTCAAATTGAGGTCCTTACTAATTGAACCTAATCTTGGTGATTTTACAGGATCTAAAACTCTTCTAAATAATTAGGTGCAATGTTTGTACAAAAGATGGATTATTTTTAGGAAACAACTAATTAGTGAAATCTTCTGAACAATATAGCTTTCTACCTTTCTTAATTTAATTTCTTAATCATTAGAATATATATTTGAATTGTGAAGCCAATAATTTTCTTATATTTTTTTCTAGAGGAAAAAACCATTAAGAACTAACATAATTATAAAGTCATTTGGGAAAGCATAGATCATACAAATCTAAAGGAATCCATGAAATATAGAAGAACATTTGAACAGTTTCCATAAGCAATTTTGATAATTCAGAGACTACAAAATATATCAGGATTTTAAATATTTTGAGAGTGGGTAGCTTTTCACTCTAAATGTACTGTTTAGACAGTACTGTTTCTATAGGTTTAGTATGATTGAAATACGTTTTTCGGTCAACAAATTATTTCTAAAGTGGTACAAGATGAAGTTTTATTTTCCAGGAATTTACTGACTTTGTTACCCCACAAAATGAATCCTTGAATAACTTGACATCATTTCACTTCAAAACAAATTGTTTTGTTGCAAAACATTTTGGCATTTCCACCCCCTAATCTCATCATTTCATTTTTACTGATGTTATATATTACATATATCTCCAGCAGCCCTTTTAATAATCAAATAGCAGTGATTTGTTTTACATAGTTTCATCTGCTAAAAATAAATGCTTTATGAAATGTGTTTGATTCTAGCTCTTTAATACTATTTTTTTTATATTTCATCTACTTGTCTAACTACGAGCAAAATGAATACCAAATGCATGTATTTCTGCTGGCCAGATGTAGGGGTGTGGCAGAGATAAGCTTGTTGGTATGGTAAGGATTTCCATTATTTTTTCTTCAAATATTTCACACATCTATTTTTCTGGTAGTAAATCCTTAGACACTTAAGACAACATTTCAGTTGAGCCATATGTGAAACATACAGCTTAGTCAAAAATTCTGACATTGGTTATAATGTAGAAATCATTGATTCCACTTCCAGACATTGCTAGAAAGAGTTTCCAATTAAACAAAAATCCATTTTGGACTTTTGGCTCATCTAGGTATTGGAAGTGCTCAACAAATCAAATCAAGACAAAAGAAAAATCCTGATTCCTGATTTGTTTTGTTTGAATGCTGTTTCTGTAAGACAGTGATTCATCAACATCATCTGAAAGTCACTGAAATGCAAATTCTGGGGCCCACCCCAGACCTACTGAATCAGAAATTCTAGGAATGGAGCCCAGAAATACATATTTTAAAAAGGCTTTCATGTGATTTTGATGCAAACTCCAGATTGAGAAACACTATTGTAATAACGTTCTTAAATTCTGGTTTTCTAACATTTGTTGGAAAGCTTACTGGAAAAGATGTACTAAGGGGATAGAGAATCACAAAACTAAATTCATAGGTAGCATTATTACAGAAAATATTCTATCACCACCTCTGCAGCTCCTGAGAAGACAGGCAGACTATCTATTATTTCAGATATTCTATTTACAATACTTGAGCTAATCCACCAAAATAGAAGTTTTGAGGCTTCTGTGCCATTATATTTTTGTGAGACAACTATGGTAATGAATAATTAACTTGTAGTTTTTAGATATTTCAAAATGCAGATTGCAGCATTCACATGCATGCAGATCATTAATCTTCCTCAGAGCTATAGAGAGGTTAAAAATGCATTATCAGTTTCAGGCATCTTGATAAATTTTCACAGTGTAATTCATTAACTACAAAATGTTTTGATCCAAAAATATATTTCATGCCAAAAATGAATATGGAAGCTAAATTTCCTACTCATCATTTTTCAAAAGCTTCCTTCCCATCTATATATACATCATGTGTACACCACAATCTTAGCAATGACTTCATTGCTTTTAAATCATTTGTGTCCTTTTTGGTAAAATAAGTTGTGGAAAAGAAAATAGATTTTCAATATATTAAGATAGTTACATATGAATCTTTAACCTTAGTAGTAAATGAACTGCCAATTAAATTGAATTTATCTCTAGCTAACTCAATTCATTCTTCAGGAACAGATATATGACATAAAAAATAACATGCTAAAAATTGACATACAGGATAATACTGTTTTACTAACATATGTTATAACTACTAGTTTTTAGTGGCTCAGTTATTAATGTAAATTAGCTTAATGTACATTCTTGCACGGAAGAGTGAGCCATTATTCAAATACAATTTTCATGTTTTTATTAGATAAAAAGAGCTATAGTTTCAATGTATATTTTATTGACTTCTCTAAATCTTGATTCTAAAGTAGACATAACACATACTTCTAGGATTATTGTAAAAATTCACTGAAAGAGTTATATTCAATGAATATGAGTTATGTTTGTTAAAAATATTTTCAGAAGATCACATAATTCTGACAATTATGTCAGACAATGAGAATTCTGCAAAATAATGATGAGTGGGAGTATTCAAATGTATAAAATAATAGGACACATAACCTATTAAATAAGGCAAAAATACATCTATTAAGAAACAATGCATCTGCCAAGAGTGAAAAGAAATCAATAGTGTAAAAATATAGAATCAGAGAAGGAGGCTAAGGAGGTTTGGAGGAAAAAACACAAAAATAAATATGGAAAATAGAAGTGAAAATGGTAAAAGAATGTAGGTGTGAATAGTAGATGATTCGTCAATATTAATCTACATTAGCAGATTATTTTAAAAGATTTTCTGAGTGACTGCATGACTACCAAAATGTAAGATTCTGTTGATGTTATGTCTCAATGGGAAAAGAAACAATCAAAAGGCAACTTAAGTGTTTATTATTTGAGGATGAAAGGTTTCCCAGCTTTCAGCCATTTGTGAGGTCTCTGTTTTTAAACATTTGTCTTCTGTTCTTAAAATCTTTGGGTTGACTTCATTCCTCCATTTGGACTTCTTAAAATAAATAAAACAATCACAAAGAGCCCATCTTAAAAACAAGAGACTTACCAGGGTGATCAGAATAGGATATTATTACATCAAGTATACAATGTGTACTTGTAATCAAGGTGTTCTAGTTATCCCTACATGTCTAATTTTCTGCTAATGCTGAATAATTACTGAAGTCTGTATTTGTCTCATACACCATGTGGTGGGCAATGAATTGAGGATGAGAGGTCTTGTCTTTGCTGGCTGAAGAAGACTTGGATCTCAATTCTCTTCATGGTTGATTCAGAAAGTATTCTTATGAAGTTTGTATGTCAGCAGCACTTGTTTGAACAGAACTCGGCCCACTATTCATGCACAAGATGATTTAAACACATGATCTTGTTGGTTTGCTAATCACTAACAAGCAAGAGGAGGAAAGTGAAATCATTTTTTTGGCTGGACAGAAGACATCACAGAATACCTAAAAGTTTTGGCTGCCTGGCCTTATCTGTTACACAGTAGCTCTAGAAATATCCAGTGAGTAAAGGAATTCTATGAAAATTATTGCTTGTGTTCAATCTGTTCCTTTACCTTTGCTAGAACATAAGAGCAAACTTTGGATATAAATATACAGATTTGGAGGGGTATATGCAGCCTGATGTTTATAGCAGCATTATCAACAATAGCCAAACTATGAAAGAGCCCAAGTGTCCATAGTCTGATGAATAGATAAAGAAGATGTGGCATACACACACACACACACACACACACACACACACGCACGCACACACATATATACATACACAGTGAAATATTACTCAACCATCAAAAAGAATGAAACCTTGTCATTTCCATCAACATGGATGGAGCTAGAGTGTATTCTGGTAAGCAAAATAAGTCACAGAAAGACAAATGCCATATGATTTCACTCGTATGTGGAATGTATGAAACAAAACAGATGAACATATGGGAAGCAGGAAAAAAAGAGGAGGAGGGAGGCAAACCATAAGAGAATCTTAACAATAGAGAACAAACTGAGGGTTGATGGAGGGATGTAGGGGAGGGGATGGGCTAGATGGGTGTTGGGTATTAAGGAGGGCACTTGTTATGATGAGCAATGGATATAATATCTAATTGGTGAATTATTAAATTATATTCCTGAAACCAATATTACACCATATGTTAAGTAACTTGAATTTAAATAAAAATTTGGGGAAAAAAAGAACAACCTTTGGTTTGTTGCGTCAAAATTTTTCCTATTGAAATGCCTACATCTTAAGGGGGGAGCCTAGTGCAGTGATCTAGTGGAAAGTTCAAAAAAGGCAGGATGGTAGGGGGATGGTGAAGTGAGAAAGGGTAAAAAAAAGTAGAAATAAGCTTTGAAATAATTATTTCTTACCAATAGAGAAAGTATTAATTAGCAATAAGCTATTGCTTAATTTTCTCCATTTTAACTTTATGAAGGAAAAGAATGGAATTAGTTGAAAAGCAGGTTTCAAATTCCTTGTAGCTATTAAGAATGGGAAGACAGTTATTGAACAGAAGGAAAACTCTTCTGTAACTTATGTACAACACTGTACAAGTGTACAAATTTTTCTAATCCTCAATTTAGTCCATTGTAAAGTAGAGATAATAGCACATCAGCTTTATAGGATTTTTGTTGGATCAAATGGATTAATAGTGTACAGAACTTAGAACAGTGGCTGGCACTTACTAAATACTTAATAAATATTTGCTATTATTGTTTTTATTTGCTCATATATTCAATTCATCATTTATTCAATACATATAATGGCATGCTCTACCAATGCACCAAATACTTTTGTCTTAGGATAGGTTTCCCAGAAAATAGACAGATGAAAATTTTCAAGCAGGAAGTATATTGGAGAGTGCATTTAAGTATTAAATTATATGGTAGTAAAAGAAGCATATTGGTGAGAGGGAGCCAAATATTTAATTGCCTAAAGTGTATAACAGGATCATGTAATTGATCCTAAGAATCATGGTCAATTACCCCTTTTGGATAGTGATTCCATTTCTTTCCTGTTGATCTCTCAACACAAGGTGGAGTGACCAACAGCAGCCACAGCTTAAAGTTTAGTAGAACACCTGCTGTGTTCCCTGTTAGGAAATGTTCTCTCTCTGAGGATGAGGAACTCTAAACCCAAAGAGCCTGGAGTTTCAGGCATAAGAAGCTTCCCAATTAAGTCACTGTTAATAATGAAGTGGGGCCATTCCTACTTCCAGCTCTTGATTGTCAGATTTATGTATTGTCTCCATGGGGATACCACATGAAATAACATTCATGAATTCACAGAAGATGGTGCCTCCCATCTACACTGGATGTCATCTCCAAGTCAAAGCCCCTGCTATTCCTTCCAATGGGCCGTGCCATTAATTTCTTTGCATGGCAGTTTCGGAGTGATGGGGTTTATTAGGGAACCAAATGGTCTCTTGGTCATATACCCACTACAGTACTTCTGTTGCTAAATGGGACCCATGGTCTGAATTGATATTGAATGGAATACTGGTCGGCAAGTTGAATGCTCTATAGAGTTTTTTAAATACTCTACAGCCCATGGTCCTGGAGCAAGCTGACAATTTGCAGGCAAGAAAGGTAAAATTATATGCAAAAATATGTGGCATTCCAGTCAGAATGAACCTCTACCCTTTCCATGGAGAAAAAAGCCCAATGTAGTTAACCAAGTGCTTAGTATCTTCCAGGAATTGTGCCATCTTAAGGAGTCAGCATAAATTTCTTCTACTGGTAGTTGGACTTCCTGCTGTGAAAGCCGTGGAACTCATCAAGTTATCCCATGAATAACCTCTATCCTTTCTATAATAGTTACTCCACTAATCTGACAATTTGCCACACTGGACTTAGCTCATGTCAACTAGCAATGCTACTTGGTTGTTCATTACATCTCCATGGAATATGCTATTTAGTGGGTGCTAACATGTGAAGCATACATCTTCGCACTTCATGACCAAACCCATATGTTCATCTACATATTTCTTCCCTGGAAGTCTTTATTCCTAGTTTTCCAATGTTTTTCCTTCCAGGCCTCTGAACAACCAGCCAAGCCATTAGTCACCGCTTATGAAACTATATATTCTTACTTCCAGCCAATTCTCTTTCTACACCAAGTAGATGATGAAATATACTTCCTGAAGTCCTACCTTTTGAGAAGATTTTCCATCACCACTGTCCTTGAGCCCCTCTTGTGTGGTTCTAGTAGAGCTGAGGTCTATTATCGACCTATACACATATAATGAGTTGAATCTTTATGAACCAAGATTTGAATTTTCTTTTTCTGTTGGCTGATCATAAGAAACCTCATGCATCCATAAGTATAAGCTGAGAGAGAGGTATCAGTGCAACAGTAGCAGATGACATGAGAATTCGGCCCATCTCATCTGTGCCCTCTGACCCTGCTCATCTTCCCTCTGTTGCTGCTGAACCTGCCTGGCTTTATCACTTGGTATTTCTGACAGAAACTAGTGCATGATTAGCACTTGACGTCCTGTAATTAGTGCTTCATTTCTATAAGACCCAGTGTCATGTCAGAATCCGTTTCATATTGCCTTTCTGATACAAACTCAAATTGTTTTTTTTTTTAAGTTTATTTATTTTTGAGAGAGAAAGAGAGAGAGAGAGAGAGAGAGAGAGAGAGAGAGAGAGAGGGAGGGAGAGAGAGAGAAAGAGAATGAGCAGGGGAGGGACAGAGAGAGAGGAGAAAGAGAATCCCAAGCAGGCTCTGCACACTGTTAGCACAGAGCCTGTATGGGGCTCAAACTCATGAGCCATGCAATCATGACCTGGGCCAAAATCAATAATCAGATGCTTAACTGACTGAGCCACCCCAGCACACCTAAACTCAAATTGTTTTATTTGCCATTTGTATATATTGAACTTCACATTTAGGTTTGTGGAAGTTGGCCTGCAATTTTCCTTCCTTGGAAAGCTTTGTCAAGTTAAAATGAAAGGTATGCTTACTTATATTCTCTTAAGGAATTTGTATCATTTCTTCCCTAAATATTTCACAGAATTAATTGCTGATACTATCTGGACCTGGAGATTGCTTTCTGGAAAGAGTTTTCATTTAGGTTTTAATTTATTCAATTGTATAGCACTAATCAGGCTTTCTATTTTTTTGTCACTTGAATAAGTTGTATCTTTCCAGGAATTTGTCTATTAGTTTTGAAAAGTTAATTTGGAAAAATAAAATTTTGTCGACCTTTTTCCTTTATGTTGTTTTCATTTTCACTAATTTTACAATGATTTTTAGTATTTGTTTCTTTTTAACTTCTGTGGGTTGAATTTGCTGGTATTATTCTAGATTTTTGAGGCGAATACTTTCATTGATTTTCTTTTTTTTTTCCTTTTTAAATTTTAATGTTTTTATTTATTTTTGAGTCAGAGAGAGACAGAGCATGAGCAGGGGAGGGGCAGGAAGAGGGGGAGACACAGGGTCCAGGCTCTGAGCTGTCAGCACAGAACCCGAGGAGGGGCTCGAACTCACGGAGTGTGAGATCATGACCTGAGGTGAAGTCGGACTCCCAACGGACTGAGCCACCCAGGCGCCCCACTTTCATTGATTTTCAATATTTCCCCCCCTAATCTATGTACTTAGGATATAAATTTCCCAGTAAATGCACCTATCATGTATCTCAAAACTTTGATGTTATTAATTATTAAGTTCAAAGTATATTTTACATTTTTATCATAACTTCCTTTGGCTCTATAAAAGGTTTGCTGCAGGCAAATACTCTGCTTTTGTTTGACTGAAAATGTCTTCATTCATTATTTTTTAAGGATATTTTCTTAGATATAGAATTCTAGGTTAGCAGTTTTTATTTGTTAGCACCTTAAAAATATTTCATTATGGGGCGCCTGGGTGGCGCAGTCGGTTAAGCGTCCGACTTCAGCCAGGTCACGATCTCGCGGTCCGTGAGTTCGAGCCCCGCGTCAGGCTCTGGGCTGATGGCTCGGAGCCTGCAGCCTGTTTCCGATTCTGTGTCTCCCTCTCTCTCTGCCCCTCCCCCGTTCATGCTCTGTCTCTCTCTGTCCCAAAAATAAATTTAAAAAAAAAAAAAATTTCATTATGTCAGTCTAAGTACTGCTCATTGTAAGTAATCTGTCTTCTTTTTATAGATGTTTTAAAGATGTTCTTTTGTCTTTGGTTTTTGAACAGTTTTGTTGTTATGTCTGAAGTGTGTGGTTTTATTTTGTTTCGTTTTGTTTGAAACCATTTCTGAGATTTCATAGGGCTTTTAAATCTGTGGCTACATAACTTTCTTCAGTTTTGGAAAATTCCCAACTCTATTCTCTTCAAATATTTCTGTATTCTTTTTTCTCCTCTTGGGACTCAAATTTTACATACCTTAAATCTTGTCACCAAATCCCTATTTCACCTCTGCTTTGTTCTGTACTTTTGTCTACTATCTCTTTATAAATTATTCTAGATATTTCATTTTATTTTATCTTTTACTAATGACCTTTTCATCTATGTTTAGTTTACTGTTAGACTCATCCACTGGGATAGTGATTTGGGTTATTTTAATATTTAGTTCTGGAATGTCCATTTGATTCTTTTTTATAGTTCCTAGTTCTTTGTTTCAATTTTCAATCTTATACTTCCTTAACATATACAATGTAATTATTTAAAGTCTTTGTCTGATAACCTTTGTTTTCTGGTTCTTCTGGGTCTTCCTCCATTGTCTGTTGGCTCTCATTTCTAAGTTCCTTCTCCCCCCTTTAAAATAAGGGGCTGTCAATAGCTCTGCTTGGTTTATTGGTCCTTATTCCAGAATCAGTAAAGAAAATGTAGTTCTAGATAGCAGGCTCACCTCCTTAAACCTTTCTTCTCTGAGATCCTGACCCTGTAGATCAGAGCCAGCATTATTAGCATTCTGGCTTCTTCAAGCAATCTTCTTTTTATTTTATACAATCAAGTTCTCAGCAGGAGAGTTTCTCTGCCTTTTCCATTCTTTTATTAGAAATAGAAATCAAAATATTTAGAGTGGGTGTATGTGTACATGCATGGAGCAGGATCAGAAACTGTTTGTGTACATATAGTATGAAAAATATAATAATATGCTTTCATTTCCTTTTATCTCACTCCTACCCCACAGCTCAATTATTAAGCACATATTTTGATAGGGGACTGAAAAAACAAGGTGCCTCTCTATTCCTATTTTGTATCACTGTGTCAATGACAATTTAACTGATTGTCTTCCTTATATTTTTGCTAAGAAGATGTTCCATGAATATTATGACTTTAAACCCTTTTTCATCTGCATCTCAAGATCCCTCATGTGTCTACTTCTAAACTTTGTCATAATACCTTTTAACTGTGTCAGAATCAGTACAAACTGTCCCATGAAATGACTGACCACATAGTTTTGAGTGGAAGATATTTTTAATTCAATCTTTTCTTAAAATGGACATATTTTTTTCCTGCCATTTTTGTTATTAAAATTGCACCCCCCAATCCAAGCACTTGATGGTGGATGACACTTTTATGGCATTTGAACAAACATGTAAATCCAGCCAACAAATCTAGCCAATCTAATAATTCTCAGTCATTATAATACTCATTTATAGTTTGAAAAGATTACACGGCTTCAGTAGCAGAACATTTAGGAAATTCCCAGTGCTTTTAGACTTTTGAAATGTTCTAGAAGACTTCCTAGGCTGAAACTTTAGGTAGTTACATAACAGTCTTTTGCCTCCAATGGTTCACTCAGCAAATATTTACTGAGTAGCTACTATGTGTTAGGAACTGAATATGTAGGGGCAAATAAACATGTATGTCATCTGACACAGGTTAAGAAGGATTGTAGACATTCCATGAGATAATAAATCATTATATATTTTAATTTATCATCAATAGTGCAATGGGGAACATCTTAGTGGAGATGACTTCCATATTTTTTAACGTATTTATTTTTGAGAGAGAGAGAGAGAAAGAGAGAGAAAGCACAAGTTGGGGAGGGACAGAGAGAAGGCAGGCTCTGCGCTGTGAGCATGGAGCCTGATGTGAGGCTTGATCTCACAAACCTTGAGATCATAACCTGAGCTGAAATCAAGAATCAGTGGCTTAACTGAGCCACCCAGGCTCCCCATCTTCCATACTTTAATTTATAACAGTGGTAAAATTGAAGAAGTTCTACCATGTGAGGGTCTTGTTTTGATATTAGATCAGAGCAAAAATATAGGATATATTTACTTATATCCTATTTAATATGAAACTGATTATTACATAAAAGTCAATATATTTTAAATATTTAAGAAAGTTTCCTGATGTTTCTTTGTTTTTTTTTTTTCCAATAAAATTTCTTCAAACCTTTTTATCTACCTCAGTGCCTTGAAACTAACCTGCAGGGGAATGGCTTTAAAACTATTCCTTCCAAAGAGCTGGTGAAAATGGTCTATTCTAGATATCAGGTTCATTCAATTAATGCACACTTACTGAGTGATTACTGCTATGTATTAGCCATTATGCAAAGCAAGGGAAGTCAATGCTGTTACTAAACTCTTCTGGAGTTTTATAATTGCATAGGCAACATTTCAAGAGGTATGTATGAATACATGTAGATCCCCAAAGGATTCTCAGAATTTAAAATATATATTTTTAAATGTTTATTCATTTTTTTGAGAGAGAGGTTACCATTTTGCATTACTCAAATGTTCATTTATTTTTAATTTTTTTAATATTTATTTTTGAGAGAGAAAGAAACAGAGCATGACTAGGGGAGGGGCAGAAAGAGAGGGAGACACAGAATCTGAAGCAGGCTCCAGTCTGAGCTGTCAGCACAGAGCCCAAAGGGCAGCTCGAACCAATGGGCTGTGAGATCATGACCTGTGGCTCAGTCGACGTTTAACCAACTGAGCCACCCAGGTGCCCCAGGATTCTGAGAATTAAATAGAGAATAGTACTAGCAGGGTTGTATGATCTATAACACTGGGTCGATATTATGAAAGAAATATATATTTGTGGGATGCTGGTCTTTAATCAGTATTTTTAGAAGTAAAAAGCAAGGATAGAATGAGAATGACTATCTGATAGAAGAAATTATGAGGAATCATTAAGCCTGATTATGGGAAGAGGAGAAAAACAAATAAAAATTAATTGTACTCTTGTGAACTCAAGAAATGAGAAACACAATAGCCCTGCATTTCTATCACACTTTATATTTTCATACAGCCCTCTTGAAGACAGAGCTTGGATTTTCTGTTTTGGGTGAAATTGACTCCAAATTGTAATTTGTGTATGTAATATATAATATATATAAAATAAATATACATATATATTATA
Source organism: Panthera uncia (assembly GCF_023721935.1). Lineage (NCBI taxonomy): Eukaryota > Metazoa > Chordata > Mammalia > Carnivora > Felidae > Panthera > Panthera uncia. The sequence goes on along the minus strand of NC_064812.1, from coordinate 47,697,627 downwards.
TTTTGTTATATATTACTATATTTATTATATATTATATGTTATAATAATATATAATATATTATATGAATATATATTGTACAAATATACATATATTTATATAATATAAATATATAATATAATTTATATATATTTCATATATATATATGAAAAGGACAATTCCTTTGTATATATTTGAGTATGTAGGAATGATCTCTCAGAAATGATGCCTTTCCAGGAAAGGCTCAGTGCCAAGAAAAGAAAAGACCTAGCGGTTTGGGGGCAGCTGGTTATATTTATCAACCTCGGAGTTCCTCTTGTGTGGTGGCTTTCCCTGAATTTTTAGTTGCGTGGTAAGCTAATAATATGAAAACAGAATATAATGGGAGAGCCAAAAAATGTTCAATTCTATAGGCAACAAACATTATATTTATGCCAAAAGATAAGGCTTTTTTATACCATACATTATAAAAGTATGATATCATTTAAAATAAACAGCATGGAAAAAATAGAATGCCTAATAACATATTTTGCTGACACATTCAAGGAATATATTTTACTAAAGGCAGCTTGTGCTTTAAAAAAAAAGAATAAATCGTTCCTTTTTTTTAATCATTAAAAATCAGTCACAGAAAGAAACAAATTGGTTTTCTGTCTACATATGCATTTTCCATTATAATCATGTAACATATTTTTTCACTGGCAGTTTGATTTCATTCAATGCCTGCAAAATGCCTTAGAATTGTTTTTATGAGTTATTTCCTACAAAGTTTGAATGTGTCTAAAGGTGGATGCACGTAATGAATAGTCAAATGGGAGGTATAGGCAGGAGAGAAGAGGCAGATTCTGAAACCCTGGTCTTTATTTTAATCAATGAATTTGATTTCATAAAAGTTACACGATCCAGGGTGCCTGGGTGGCTCAGTTGGTTAAGCATCTGACTTCAGCTCAAGGTCATGATCTCAAGGTTCATGGGTTTGAGCCCCACATTGGGCTCTCTGCTGTTAGCACAGAGCCTGCTTCTATCCCTCTCCCTCTGCCCCTCTCTTGCTTGTGTTCTCTCTCTCTCAAAAATAAATAAACATTAACAAAAAAAGTTACACTGTAGTAAGTCAAGTCTTAACAGACAGAGTTGATAACTTGTGCCCACTTTTTATCTTCCAACACCTATTATTTGTGTAAGGGTCCCCTGGGTGTTCTGCGTTGGTACTTAAAATCTTTACAACCCATCTACGATTTTCTAGGTATTAAGGACTAAAGGTCTGTAATATTTCTGAGGACCTGTGCCTCCCAGGTTGCATGTCCAGTTTAGGTTGCACCAATAGGATGTATTCACAGGAGATGCAGAAGGCTGAAAAAAGTAGAAACTACCTTCCTCTTTCTAAGGCAGTAAGCAAACGGTGACAAAATCTGTGAACTGTCAAATCTCTGATCCATCTGCATTAAATCTGAAGCTCATGGCAAGCCTTCTGACTTTACAACTTTGAATTCTCCAGTCTTGACCATCATTTTGTAACTATCTAATTGTTTGTATAATATCATTTCCTTTGTTAAAATCACACATAATTTCTGTACTACCAATTGAACCAGGAGTGATAGAAGTGGCTATAATTTTACATAAAAGAAGTCACTGCAATGTAGAAGGCAACAAGTCCTTTGACCTGGAATATGGAATTTATTCATGAATTAAGGTCCAGGTAACAATTTAACATTATAACAAAAATATATCATCATTTTTAAATACCAGTTCCTGATTTTGTGCCATATGGAAAAGACACCATTACTAAAATATGCAATGAGTTCTCAATTTGGAGTCACATCTGAAGTTACCTTCAGGAGTTAACCTGAAGTTATCAGAAGTTAGTTTTTAATTTTTAATTCAAGTAAAAGTACAATATATTTTAGCATTAAAACATTTTATGCTTTCTTAATATTATGTTTTGTTTTTGAATAAGTAACTGAAAGCAAACAATTATAATATATTCAGTAATAGTGAATACAAAGTTTGGTTTTAACATCTTTGCACTCTCTGGCATTTAACTAATATAAAAACTGACTATGTTATGCCAGAACAAGTTACTTGCATCATTAATATAAATAGAACAGCTCTACCTCAAATGGATGTGGAACATGTGAAAAGAATAAAGAATATTAAATGAAGAATAGAATACATTTAGAATACAAATAACAAATGTTCCTGTACAATAAGGCAACAATCTGGGGAATATAAATGCACTTACTAAGTAAGTTACCTCATGTCAGAAGGATAATTACATATAAAAGCTTCTAATATATTGCTGTATTTACAAGAGAAAATATGTAAATGGCATCTCCCCCAAAGGAGAGAAGTCATAGTTCGTAATCAGTGGAATGGCAGATCTTCTGGAGACAAAAGAATCTTACATTTGAGAGCAATTTTTAAATGACATCTGTCTCAACTCAGGCTGTGAAACAAAATACCATAGACTGGGAAGCTTAAATAACACACATTGTTTTCTACAGTTTTGGAGGCTAAAATCCAAGATCAAGATGCCAGCAGACTTAATTCTTGGTGAGGACTCTTCTGACTTATAGAATTATCTCCTTCTCTGTACATCCTCATGTTTATAGAAGGAGGACAAGCTCTTGTTCTTCCTTTTCTTATAAGGACATGAACCCCATCATGGAGACCCTACGTCCTCTAAACAGAATGGCTTCAGAAAGGCCCCCACCTCCACATACCATCATATTGGGAGTTAGGGCTTCAACATATGAATTTTAGGGGAACACAAACATTAGTTCATAACAATATCTCTATAAAATGGTAAGTAGGAGCAGCAATGCTCTTAGTACTATATTATGTACGTCAGAAGGTATATTTACAAATAAATGATGCTATACCAAGGTATCTTCAATGATTATGTAAGGTGCAGAGGCTGTTAAAGAATACAAACATATAACTATAAAGAACAAACAGATGTTATCAGGGGGTGGTGGGTGCGGGGATGGGTGAAATAGGCAAAGGGGATTAGGTGTGCCATTGTCTTGATGAGCATTGAGTAACATATGGTACTGTTGGATCACTATATTGTACGCCTAAGACTAATATAGTACTGTATGTTAACTACACTGGACTTAAAATAAAATTTTAAAAAAAGAATACAAATGTATATTTAATACATGCCCAAACAGCTGAAGAATCTTCTAAAGTCTAAATCTTATAGTCTAAAATCTTATAAAAATCTTATAAAGTCTAAATTTTTTAAGAATCTTAAAAATGCAATTCATTTCAAAATGAGCCATTTTCATAAAGCAATTTCAACAAATATATTAGAAGTGGGGCAAGTTACAGTGTCACCATTGTGACCCTTCTCCACACATTGCATCTCTCCTCCATCTGATTATTGAGAAATCTGTTACACTATAACATCAGTAAGTTGTCCAATAAAAGAACTAAAACAAGTTTTGGTAGTCTTCTAGATAATATTTTATTTCTGATATTTTACAAGGGAACTACACTAGTCATTATTTTCAATAGCTTCTTTCATTTCCCTATATTTAATTGTCCTTCTACTTTTGAATATATGTAGAAATGATTAAATATGTATATTTAATTATCTGTTTTCAGAATATTTATTTCTGTATGCTATATTAGTTTGCTATTTTTTTTTCCATTGGATGACATTCCTTTGGTAGGAGATATTACATATTTGAATATGTTTGGGTTTTTTTATGTTTATTTATTTTTGAAAAAAAAGAGAGACAGGGAGAGAGAATGAACAGAGGAGGGACACAGAGAGAGAGAGGGACAGAGGATCGAAAGTAGGCTCTGCAATGACAGCCGCGAGCCTGATGTGGCACTCGAACTCAGGAACCGTGAGATCTTGACCTGAGCCGAAGTCCGAATGCTCAACTAACTGAGCCGCCCAGGCGCCCTTGAATATGTTTTTTCTTGGTAAAATGTGCTGCCAATATATCAATATATTTTTCCACTGTATGACTTGTATTTTTTACTCTATAGTATCTTTTGAAATTATTTTAATGTATCAGTATTTTTGTGTTTATGAAATCTTTCCCTACTCTGAAATCATAAAAATATTTCCTTATGATGTATTCTAAAGTTTTATATCTTTGCTTTTCATATGTAGGTCAATTTGAAGATTTATTTTTATTGTTTTAACGTTTATTATTTTTGAGAAAGAGAGAGACAGAGCATGAGCAGGGGAGGATCAGAGAGAGAGGGAGACACAGAATCCGAAGCAGGCTCCAGGCTTTGAACTGTCAACACAGAGCCCAACGGGGCTCGAACCCACGAACCGTGAGATATGACCTGAGCCAAAAGTCAGACGCTTAACCGACTGAGCCACCAGGTGCCCCATGATTATTTTTTATTATATATATATATATATATATACACACATACACACATATAATCAACATAACATCTAGTTATTGATATTTTGACTCTCCAATTTTGTACATTCTGAATTCCTGAAACAGAACCAATCTTGTCAAATGTTAGTTTTTGTCATAACATCATTATTTATGTGGCATTATTGTAGGCCACTAATCCAATGTATCCCTATAAAAGGAGAAATTTGGAGACACACACACATAACGGGGAGAATGCCATGTGCCAATGAAGACAGAGATCCAGGTGATGCATGTACAAGCCAAGGACCACAAGAGTCCCAACAAACAGCCAGAAGCTTGGAGAGAGGCATGAATAAATTCTTCCTCAGAGCCCTCAGAAGAAACCTTCCCTATTCCACCTGTGAAAAAATCAGGTGTCACTCTAGTTGCCAGTCATTTGAAGGGGACATTTCTTTTTCCTCAGAGAGCTTTAGAGATTTTCTTTTTGTTTTCCTGTGTGAAATTTCACTACAAAATGTTTAGGTTTGGATTTCTTCTTACATATCTGAATTGGGATTTGTTGCACTTCTTGAATTTATGGAATGGAGTTTTTCATCAATTCTGTACAATTCTCAGCTACCATCTCCTCAAATATTTCCTCTGAACCCTTAATCTGTCTTTCTTCTGGAGCTTCAATTAAGGATGTACTGTTCCATTTTACTCTATCTCTTTTGTCTTAAATATATCATGCATTTTCTATTTTTCCCTCATGCTGAATTCTGAATTATCTATTTAAATTTATTTTTCAATTCAATAATATATTAATTTAGCTGTTTCTTATCTGCCTTGTACCTGCCCATTGAGTTTTTGTTGTTGTTTATTTTACTATTTTTTTTTACTTTTAGAAATTATATCTCATTCTTTTTCAAGTCTGCTGTGCCACTTTTTTTTGCAGTTCCTATTTCCTATTGGTATTTTAAAATGTATTCTCTATTTAGTTAAACATATGAAGTTATGTTTAGTTAAACAAAATGAAGTTATTTTGTAGCCTATGCCTGATTCCAGTATATGAAGTCTTTCTGTTTATGTTTTCAGTGATTTCTATTGGTTATAAATTAATATGTAGTTGCTTATATGTTTAGTTATTTTCACCAGCCAGTGACATATATGATGAGTTTTTGAATTTAATTGACAGCTGGGGTGAATATTCCTTCCTCAAGAGAGGATTTGTGTTGCTTTCTTCCAGAATAGCTATAAGACAAGTACCATGAACAACCTAGAGATTTCAAATCATGTGATAACTGGTCCATTCCTTACCCTCATCCTCAGGGTGCTGGATTTGAGGGAGAAACTTATTATGGGAGCACTTCCTATTTTACTCCTTACCCTTTGTGATACTTGGTTTTGATATTTTGACCCCCTTGCTTTGTGAGTTTGTAAAAATGAAAATTCAAAATTTACAGATCAGCCAATATTTTATGGGAAGGGTAATTTTTCTCCTTCTTTATATATCTGGATTCCCATTTATACCTCAGGATTGGCTTGATGATTTTTTTTACAAATGTTTGTGACCATTTAGAGATTTGTAAAGATTAAAACAAACAAACAAAAACCAGTAACCTGTACTTTTTAAAAGCATTATTATTTTTTTTTAATTTTTTTCTTAAACGTTTATTTATTTTTGAGATAGAGAGAGACAGAGCATGAACAGAGGAGGGTCAGAGAGAGAGGGAGACACAGAATCTGAAACAGGCTCCAGGCTCTGTCAGCACAGAGCCCGACGCGGGGCTCGAACTCACGGACCTTGAGATCGTGACCTGAGCCGAAGTCGGACGCCTAACCGACTGAGCCACCCAGGTGCCCCTTTAAAAGCATTATTGATGACTAATTGAGTCTCCTATTACAAGAGATGAAAATTTCCCTATTTATTTTTTTAATAATGCAGTTTAAATTTTTAAGGGAGGAGTTAGGCACATTTTTTTAATTGGGATGACATTCTTAGCATAAGTATTAAGGATTCATGTGCTTTCATCTGTAATAAGTAGACTTCTCCATTGGGTGACCAACTTTACAGTGGAAAAAATCCCTTGTCTTATGTATTTTATACTTATCTCTTTTATAGTATTTCTCATTCTGTAATGTAATTAATTATTTGCTTGCATGACGTACAAGGCACTATGGCCCTATGGGCAGACCTATGACTTATTCTTATACATTACAATAGCACGGGAGACACCCATGCTACTCAGTGACAACTCTTCAGACCTCAGCATTCTATTTGTAAAATGAGGGTACGGTTCATCCTATACATAGTTTTAGGATTAATTGAGCTAATGTAAGTGAGGCGATGACAAGTTACCTGTCACATAATAAATATTAATTATTATTATTTTAAATATCTTCCCCAGTAACAGGTACTGTACTTTTGGCAAAACATTCAATAAGTACTTGATTAATGTTAGATCAGCCACAGTTAGAAATTCTGAGACTGCCAAACAATTGCATGGTGAAACCCTTCCTCTACTTGCTGAGTAATAGAAATTTATCACTGCAAATTAAAACAGTCCCCCCAAAATAGTATTGAAAACAACGAATTTCATTTTTAAAGTTGCCCAACTACTAAAACAAGGTAGATTTTAAATCAAAGTTAAAAAACATGTTAAAAACCACTGATACTGATATAAGTTTTCTTAAATTACTTATGCATGTAATTGATGACATGCTTTTTGGGTTGTATTAAAAGAGCTTATTAAAATGTGTCTCAGCCCCTTGTGCACATCACAACAGGAGTCTGACAATGCCAGGAAACCTGTTATATTTCAGATTGTGCAGAAAGTTTTGATTTCATGTAGCTAAAGTCCACATATGATAAGTAGAATTAATTTCAGGCAACACCATCCAAAAACTTTTAAGTGGTCGTTTTGTAATTTCCTTAACCTAGTACAGATATGTCTCAGGGAAAACAAAGAGAAGCCCTTTCTCAGCACAGTTCATTCCTAGTCATTTGTCCACACTAAGTCCCATACGTTATCTAGTCTTTTTTTTTCCCCCAAATATACATTTTTAAATCAAAGTATATAAAGGAAAATAACAATCCTGAACAAGCACCCAGGAAATCTCAACAATGCTTACATTTTGGCAGAGAGAGGTAAAGTAAGAGGACAGAGACCTTTTGACTTTTCCTTTCTGTTTTATAAAAGTATTCCTAATTGACAACAGATTTTAACTGTGCTCAAATATAATTTTGGTTCCATTTTTTATCTCACTTAACATTATATTCCCAAAAAGGGAATATATAAACTGCAGTTCTAAATCATATATTTTTACATGAAACACTTTTGTTTCAATAGAATCGTACTTAAAAATATATTAAATAACCCAAATGTGATTCACTATTATTTTTTTTTGAAATAGACATTCATTTTTTGGGGGGGTAATACTCTCATTCTTGTTTTCTAAATTTTTGTAAGGATTTTTTCATATGATTGTTATATAGTTTGTCTTATTCAGTCTGCTGTTGTGATACATTTTGTTAATAGATTGCCTAATTTAAATCTCCATTGGGTTGATTTTAGGACAAATTCTCTTGGTCATGGTAGCTTATTATCTTAATGTTCAGTTAAATTTAATTTATTTTTATATGGAATAGTGGTATGTATCTTTTATATAGGAGACTATTTTACATGTTTTTGTGTGAAGATACTGCTAGTATTAAAAATATATGAATATTTAAATTTTTTCTGTCTTTTAGATCTTATCTAGGATTTTTAGAAGTTTTTTTTTTTTAATTTTTTTAATGTCCATTTATTTTTGAGAGACAGAGAGAGACACAGAGCATTAGTGGAGTAGGAACCAAGAGATGGGAGACACAGAATCCAAAACAGGCTCCAGGTTCTGAGCTGCCAGCACAGAGCCCCACGCAGGGCTCGAACTCACAAACTGTGAGATCATGACCTGAGCCAAAGTCAGACACTCAACCAGCTGAGCCATCCAGGTGCCCCTAGAAGTTTTTATAAAAGTGATTTTCATATGAGCTACCAGGTCTTCTACACATGAGTAAAAACAGAATAATTTTTTTAATGCAGCAACAATTGAGAAAATCTGAAAATGACTATTTAGTAACTACTGGGGAAATTATAACTAATCATAGTTCCTTAGTCTTCTTTTACATTAGTATTTTAAGCAAAATCTGTGTTAAGAATTGTGAAAGGTCTGAGATTTTACTGTGTTCATAAGCTAACAAGTTAATCTAGAATTTCAGGAATGCTAAGAGAAGACACAAGACTCCAGGGTCAACGACACAGGACTTTATTGCTCGTGGCACAGCAAGAAGAATGACTATCAGGGATGCATTGGTTCTTCTTGACCCTGAAATCGCATAGGAATATGGTGAAGCAGCCCCCAAAGTATACAAACTCAGGTAGGTGTATACACCCAGTGGCATATGTCACAGCTAGGGGACCCTAACCCTGAACATAGAAACTTCCAGTCTGTTAAAGAATTGAAAGCAAATCTGCTCCATCTTTGCTTCAGAGGGAAACACTGTCTTTATTATTTTGGAGAGCAAACAAATCTGCCTTCTGCTTCAGTGGGAGACACTATCTCTAATCTCCCATACCCACTAGCTATTTTTTTTATTTTATTCTTTTATTTTTGAGAGACAGAGAGCGTGCACAAGCAGAGAGAGGGCAGAAGGAAAAGCAGAGAGAGAGAGAAAGAGAGAGAGAGAGAATCTTAAGCAAGCTCCATACTCAGCGTAGAGCCCAACACAGGGCTCGATCTCAAGACCCTGTGAGCATGACCTGAGCTGAAATTAAGTCTGGCGCTCAACCAACTGAGCCGCCCAGGGCCCCTCACCCATTCGCCATTTTAAAAACAGTCTTAAAAAATGGCCAGTTCTGTGACTCAGAAGCAGCCCAGAATAAGCCCAGAGATGAGCAGAAACACCCATTGAGAATTATCTTCCAACAGGTGTTTCAATACTTTTTTCCAAATGTCTTAAATTTTTCACCAGTATATAATCTAAACTTTACTTGTACCCTTTCTATGTCATTTTTACATTTACATTTTTGCTTTCTCCCTTTCTATTTTCACAGTTAAATTCGATCTAATTTTGCTTGTTTGCACAAGGAACATAATCCTGCATGACAATGTTCATCATGTTACTAAGTGCCATCTTGAATATATCATCTCTAAGCATAAGGTACTTTTTGTTTTAGCAAGTATATATTTACCAGTAAACATTATTTTGTTCTATCTTACAGTATTTTAAATGAAACAGTTGATTTAGTAGCCATACTTTATTAACCAATAAAAATCTTAAACAGCTTTGTGGCCCACCTACAAGATGATTTGTATAATGCTTTTAAAGATTTATAAAGGAGTTCACTAAAGTGAACCGTTGGTTTCTTTTTCCTTTCTCCCCAACATGGTTGAACATAAATAAATTAATAAGCATTGGTTCCTTAACTTGGGGCACAGTAGCCAGATCGTACAGCACATAAAAATCCTCCAAGCAATGAGCTAGGGAATATGGATAGAATGATGAACCAAAAACAGGGTCTTTGCCCTTGCAAAATAGTACATATTCATTATAGCATTATTTACAACTGAAAGTTTGAAATATTTTCTGAGATAATGTTTATTATTTATTTTTTACTGTTATCTTTCTCACTGGACTGTAAGCTCCTTAAGAACATTGACTATATTCTTCATTAATAATACTCCTACTCACACGTTGCCAAAACATCATTCTCCTACCCTATAATTCATCATACAAATAGAATTTCTCACTATTCTAAAACATAATTATGAGCTCCCCAAATACAGTGGCTTTGTTGCCTCAGTTTCTCATAGTATACTTTATTTTTCAAACTTTTCCATTTTTCCTAAAAGTAGGTCAGAATTTCTCTGAGGCTGAGTCATATATCAAAACAAATGATTACACATTCAAAAATATAGCTCCTCAACAATTACTTAGTTTTCCAAAATCAAGTTGAGTATCTTTCCTTTCTCTAATCTATTGTGACTTTATAACTTGGAATATTTTTAAGAAGTATTTTGTGTAATTTATTTCATGGTAACCAGAATTATCTTTTTCTAACATATTGTAATATCATTTACCCATTTTAAAGACTTTGGCTTTCCTTTTTCCTCTAGTATATTTTATTCCAAGCATGGAGTTCAAGATTGTTCATATTAAATCCATACAATTTTCTGGAATCAAGACACATTTTCCACAACTATTCTACATTTGCCTTAAATTCTAGCCACTAAAGGTCACTTTTACTTTTTAAACTTTATATGTATTTTGTACTTCTGTATCTTTGTCCAGCTCCCTGTGTTGGCTCTAGTCAAAGAATTAATGGTTAAAAGAGGTGACAGGGAAAGGAAATAAACCAAAATAATGTAATTAAGAATTGTGGACAACAGATAAATTGAGTGGCATAAGTAAGAATTAATTGAATACACATTGATAGATTTGTAAATAGATTAGGGGAAAAAATAAAATAAACATTTAAATTCACAGAAACAGGAAGATCCAAAAAATACTGAATTTCCTGAACTGCTTGGGAACAAAAGAACTAAAGCAATAACAAGAAAGAGGGTTGAAACAACCTAAGCAACACTTACTAGAGTTTTAAAAGAAGTTTTTCCCAAGAGCTATTATGAAAGCAGCAATTTGAAATTGGGCACAGAGCCATAAGTCTGGAAGCAAGAGTTTCTAGGTCATTACAGGAATTCACTATCAAGTTTACAGGACTGCTACTGTATGTTACAACTTGGAGAATATACAGTAGTTTTTTTGTCTTAAAAAGAGAAAGAAGTGGGTGCCTTGCTGTGGCTGCCTTCATATCGATATTAGTTCCAAGCAATTTAACTTAGCAAATGCTAATGCAAATCAAAAGGATATAGTTATTCTGTGATCACAATATACTAGTTAGAAATACTTTCAGCCATGGTATATTCCTTGAATAAGTACAACATTAAATAATTAAGATAGGGAGAATCAAACCTATATCTTACCTCGATGATTTAATAAATATGGAATCATATTATTTTCAGTCAATTTGTTTTGGAAAATATCCCCAAATGTGTTAAGTCATTCTCACTCATAGTAAAAATTAAAGTTATCTTTTGAAAAACGTAAGACATGATGACAAGAATGCAAAATTTTAGTCATGAACCAAGAAGTGCCCTAGGGATTGAGTAAAGTGTTCATTTTTATCATGATCTTCATGGAACAACTAGAAAATAAAATGATTACTGAAAGATGGATCTGACAAGAATTTAGAGCACATTTCAAAAAGAAGCGAAAATAAAGATTCAGATAGGATCATATTTAAGCTTTGCGTACCTAGACTCTGGAGCCTTATCATAAGATCTGTCGATTAATAAGTGATCAATAATATCTGCATAAATGTTAGCTAATGTAAGACTCAGACCCATACTCTGCAGATTTATTAACTATTTGTTTGGAGTTTGTGCATTAAATGTGTTATGTTTATGAAATAAATAAGTCCATGGCCATGGCTAATGATAAGCAGTGTTAACATCTGTATGCATCTTTTTTTTTTTTTTTTTTGCATTTCACTAGAAGGAGGGTTGACAATCTTCACAGAAAAGAGGGAGTTGTGCATAAGTGGATGTTCACAGAGATTCCCAAAATAAGCCTTCCTTGTTGTACTTCTTAATATGGTATCGGCATCACCCTATGATGTTATAATATATATAACTACATAAAAACTCTCAAACCAGAAGCAAAATTAACATCCAAAGTTCTAACAGCTTTGCCTCACTCAATTCATAAATATATTTTTTTTCAAAGGCAATTTACTTGCAAAACATGACCTAATTTTGATTTTTAAAATATGGAGCACTGTTATGTCTTCAAAATAAACTCCTCTTCACAAAAACATTGAATTAAGAATTTTCAAAAAAATTGGAATATTAAATTGCTTTGATGACAGAGCATACATCTATAAAAGAATTTATATTTTACTGGAGTCTTATTCTTTGTATCCCCTCCAATAGTTCTGTTTAAACAGATGTACCACAGATGTGGAAACATCTGGCAGGTCAACACAATTCTGCCATGACCAGATCCAGGTTAGGATTGTGCATTTTTTGACATCTAAGTGTTTAGCAAGGACCCTTCCCTGGAAAAAGTTTAGTACATTGCATCAAATGATATATTTCCACTTGCTTCTCCTTTCTTTCTAATAAGTATTTTCACATGTGCTCACTAGAAATATTTTGGTGACCATGGTTACCTTTTTATTTGTTTTAGAAATGTCTACATAATTTTCATTGGCCTTTAAGTAATCACCTACCCAAGTGTTAGGAACAGTTGAATTAAAATCAATAGATTGATTTCAGTCACTGTCATTTTTTTTCTTCTCCAGAGTTTTGTTGGGTCCATTCAAATTATAAGAAAATTGTTCCAATTGTACACATTAAATATACCAATTCATCAAGTTCTCGAGTCTTCTTTCTTCACATATCACAAATGTCAAAGAGATGAATGAAACTTCTTTCAACATTCTGTATAACCATAGAAGAGGTCTTCATTTGGCTTCTTTTATATTAGCATAAACACATAGGGCTGAGTATACATATAATGTATGCTATGAGTGAGTGTGTATGTGTATGCATGCATGTGTTTGTAGTTTTTGAGAGTTTTAGGTAGAGGAGGGGACAGAAAATTGGAAACTTTGATGATTATAGATTTTGAAATTTTATTTTTGTAGTACACACTTATAAATCGAACAATAAAAATCTTCAATTTTTACTTTAAACTATCTCTCTGTTTTTATGAGCCAGGAAACATTTATGAGACTCAAGAAAATATTTTCCAAAGCTCAGTGTCTGAATATCTATAACATTTACCCAAATCAGAGAAAATTAATAAGATTTACAGCACTTTGCAGAGACGGTTAGTAAATCCTGAGGGAAAAAGCAGATTGTACCATTTCATTCAGTGCTGGGAATTTGGGTGATATGTGGTGACAATAAGAGACTTTTCACTCCTGAGGAGACTGAGGCTGTGTGACCCAAGGGATCAGCATGCACCATGGGATGCTATAAAACCCATCTAATATTTATCAAGATGTGCAATGTAATGAAAACAGCCTGAAATCATACACCACACAAACAACTTCAGCCCGGGAATAGGGAGCAAAACAAGGAAATATAATCATAAGCTAGGTTCTTATGCTGTGTTTCTCAGCCTCGTGTCTTTATGTTTATCAGCTGTTTGTTTTTCTAGCTACTTTAGCATTTCCTGTTGAGATAGATTTATATTCAAATGCATCATGAAATCCCCCAAAATGCAAAATTTTTGTTTGCTTGCTTGCTCTCTCTCCTTCAAAACATGCATTTTTCCCCCTGAAAAGTCTACTTTTGTTTGTGTTTAAAATCAGCCATCCATGCACATTTTAATCAGGTTACAGTAATCCTAAATATTAACTCTGGCTCAGAAACTCATGACCACGCCACACTTACTTAGAGATTCAACAAACATAAACTATGAGTCCATACCGTATCACCATAGGACAAAAGCACCATGAGGGAAGGTTCGAAATTCTGAATATTCTACTCTCCTAAAATTTTCCACTACAGATACTCATTGAAAACAGATTTTTTCACGAAACCAGAAGATTGTTGCAGTGTTGCCCAAAAGAGGTCCAGAAATTCTCACAAAACAGTCTGCATGGCAATCAGCCCACAATGGGCTTCTAATTCCTTCACCACAGAGGCCAAGTCTACTTCCAAGTTTCCAACCAGGATGTTTGCAATGTGCCTCCTCCTTTGACAGCTGTTAAATGCCATAATGGTTACAATAGCATATGCTGGGAGTACTCCAGATGTCTTCACACAGTGGTGGGTCCATTTCTAATAACAGACAATGAGAAAGAAAGGCTGACATAATATTTATAAGAACTTCTTAATCTCTAGTGCATTGTAAATGTTTACGGTTCAAGGTGGGGAATCTGGCTGCTTACCAAATGTATTTTTTCTCCTCTGAGTGTAAGCCTCAGATTATATTTAAATATTTCTATTCTCTCTCATTATCTGTTTTTATGTCTCTGTCTCAGGTCTAGATCAATCTCTCTCTCTCTCTCCCCCCTCTCTTTCTCTTTTTCCAAAAATATTTACTGAACACTCTTGCTTGAAGTGTATCATTTAACCTATCTCTACCTATCACTGGCAAATAAAAGAATTTCCATCCTTTGGGCCTGTCTCTACACCAGATATGATCTGGACTGATTCAATCCAACACTGGCATGTTTTTTAAACTATTAAACCATATGGAAATATGTCTTACTGAATTTACTTCCTAAAGAACAATTTTCCATTGGACCTATTTGATTTTGACTGTAACCTCTGTGTGCAGAAATGTTCTTTTGGTCTTTCCCTCCTCATAAGTTATGAGATGAATGAAGAGAGGACTATTTTACCCCAATTGTTGAACTCAGAAAGAACCAAGGAAGATAACAAATTAGTGAAAGATGCTGAAGAAAACATCATAAATTGTGACGTTGGGATAGTCACAAAATTATTTTTGTGAGGATAGGGAGTGGAGTTCTCTCTTTTGTAAAAGGAGAGAATTAAATTATTTTATAATCACTTCTTCCAGTTCTAATACTTACTAATCCATAGCCCAAGTTTTTCTGAGCTCTGTTTCTTTCTACAGCTCTCATGGGCATGGCCATCTTGATAAACAATGTCACCTTTTATTGTCTTTAAAAGTCATCTTGTTCTCACAAACTCCCTTCTCTTCAACAACACCAGAGAATGAAGGAGGATTAAAAACACAAAAACAAAAACAAACAAAGAAACCTTGGCAATAAGAAGAGAACAATTTTTTTGGTCCATCATTTATTTAGTAGACTGAAGATAACTAACCAAGGAGTATACCCTTTGATGACTTCCTTTTGGAGCTGCAAACTACTGAGGACAGAAAAAGCTACTATTTGAAAGCAAGCAAATTGTGCTTTGATTTTGGCAACGAAGTCCAATTAAAACAGCTGCAGAAAACAAAAACAAAAGCCTTAAACAGACTAAAATTAAGATCTACAACAATAGATCGTACTCATTTGTGTTTATTTCACTTAGTTCATGATTCTATCTAGTTTAGTTTGTTTTAAATTTGGAGGTATAAGAGAAAGTACACATCTTTCCCTTGATGTGCTCATTTGTATACTACGGTCTAAGATTTTTCAATTCAGAATGGTTCTATAATAATGACTTCCCACCCACCATTTAATCATTAAGAATGCTTTGCTCATTTGTATTGTGAGCAAATCATCAACAAGATGCTTTTCTTTCTGAAAGTTCTTCTTCTACTATTTATTTGAAACTTCCTTTGGTCTTATGAATAATATCTCTGCCCATAGGTAATAAATTTAAACAGTCATATTATGACATTTAAGATAAATTTATAATTTAAGGAAAAAACTAACATTTTGTGGGATAACAATTAAGATCTAGTCTTTTAGAGACTTTGTGGCTTATAATACAGTATTGTTGACAATAATCACTACACTATGCATTAACTCTCCAGGACTTACTTATCCACTAGTTCTGTTTGTACTGTTAAACAACAAAACTCCGATAACATTATTTGAAGAGATTTAAGATAGGAGTTGGATTAGTTTACCACATATCGGACCAGTATTTATCAGAATCCTCAGGAATACCATTAATATTAAAAAAAATACTAAAAAAAATAAATAAAAAGGCCTGAGGCTTCCTATTCAGAATGTAACAGGGAACTGAATTTTAACCAGCTTTCCAACTGGTTCTTAGTTTCATAACTCCTGAAAATCACTACACTACATGCAGAAGCCAGAGATCAAACTGGTTTGCCCTTTTTGAGTCCAGCATAGGAATGACCAAATTGCCAGAAGGTATCAAGTGAGTCTCATGATGGAGGTTTCTGGCTTCCCTACCATTGTCAGCAAACATTGTCTTTCTCTCCTCTTCCAGAAAAAAGGAGATAGTCCTTTGCAAGTGAACTCTCTCTTCCCTGTCCTCCCCTTCTCTCAGGTATAAGAGTGATCTGCATCATTATCTCTTAAATACTCAGCAACAGCTCTATAACATGGCGAATGTTCTAATGATCACTTCAATGCTGCTAACTAGAATGAGTATCTATTTATAAAGGAAAATTTAAGCTCTTTTTCAGTGAAAAGAAACTCCTAGATTCCCACAGAAGGTATGAAATAATAGACCTTGTTTTTTGCCACCACAAATTATTTTTATTTTTACAAAGTTCCGTTAAATATAAAGGACACATTCTAATAATGAGAGGTCTTAATAATTAAGATTTATTAACTGAAAAACTGGAACTAAGCTGTAGACTTATTTAAATGCAAGGTCTGAGGTCCTGATTTTTAAATAAAAATGACTTACAGCTTATATCCCTGATATTATTTATTTCCTAGTAAAGGTTCCATGAATAATCTACTCTAATTAGGTCTTGAGAGAAACACTAAAGTCATAAAGATAAACAGTTGGTATTAATTTAAAGTTAAACTTACTTTCCAGTAACTGAGTTAATATTTCTTGATGACTTTATTAGTCAATCATAATACTGCGTTCAAATTCCAGGCCCTTCAGTACTGACAATTATAACTGTTTAAGAGAAGATGATTGTATTTTCTGATTATTCTTTCTTGTGATATAACACTAGATTGAATTTAATCATGTAAATATTTTAGTTTGGAAGGCAAATTGAATTATATGAAATCTCTCTCTCTCTCTCTGTTTTAATTTAGAATGCTTTGCTTTACATTGTTTCTTACATTCTGGCTTGTTTTTGACATTTTCTAACTTGATGAGGAGCTCAGTCTTTCACCTGTTTTCTGCCCAGACCTTTCTCCACTTTCTAGGAGCAGGAATTCTAACATGGGTTAAGGACAGGATGAAATACTGAGGATTAGAATTTGGTCACAGCTCAAAACAAGGTACAGAATTAGTGGGAAGAGAAGAGAAGTTAAAAGTCATTTTCCATATGGATGCCTTTATTGTGTAGGGCTTCTTTCAAACAGATTCCTTTTTGTCTTCTTTGAGTTCTAAGCTGCTGTTGTCACAATAGCAGGGGATATTTATATATATCTGATAGATACCTCATTATATATATCAGGTATATATATATATATATGTGTGTATATATATACAGACCCTATATATATATATATATATATATATATATAATTCATATATACCTCCATATATATGTGTGTGTATATGTGTGTGTGTATATATATATATAATATATATATATATATATATAATATATATATATGAATATACTTGGCAGATATCTAATAGATATATCTGGAGTATAACTAACTCCAGAATAATTTCCTACTCAAAAAAAGATGGGTTTACATGATTAAATTCAATCATATCAGAATTAGTGTTTTACTAAACTCCATCTGAATGGAGTTTATTTCCTATATCAATTAATTTCTAATAATTTGTATTTAATAATCTAAAATCAACTGTGTTGTTATTATTGTTTTACATTGACTATTTAAACCAATGTAACAAAACATTGTGTAAGAGTTCGCTGGAAACTGAGTTTTATTGTGGGAGGCACCAGTTGGAGATTTCTTTTCATCATGAAAATTGTTGCTCACCTGAAGGGTCAGACATCTAACATGGGATACAAGAACTGAAAAAGACTTTCAAGATCACCTAGTTCAGCAACCTTACTTAATTGATAAAATAAATGTTACCTGAAAAATGGTAGGTGATTTACCTTAAACCCAGATCCAATAATTATCTTCTGCAAACAGTTTTATTTAGCAGAATGCTGGAGTTCATTTAGTGGAATGGGTGGCTTTGTGTAGCATCATCACTCTTTTTTAAAGTAATTTCTTACATTCTCATAGTTTTATGTGCTGTCATTTGGTAAAGATACAAGGAACAGCTTCCTAAGGGACCAAGGCAGTTGTTAGTCTTTGTTAGCTGTTAGAGAGATACGTCTTTTGCCAGTTCACCCCCCTGACCAAGGGTCACCACTAAAGATAGCATCTTCTCAGCTCTATCTACTCCCTCCCATCCCCCTCCAAAGTTCATTACCCTAGGTAACTCAGTTTCTATATCTCTAAAATAGAGATGTTGACAGTTCCTATCATATAGATCTGACTTTAAGATTATTTAAGCTATGTAAAGCATTAACGAGGGTAAAACTCAATATCAATACTTAGTAAAACTCAGTGAATGTTCGTTATAAATATTAATTATATTACAATGTATATCCTAATTTTTGAGCTTTAAAATAATTGGTTTTCAATTTAATTTAAATCCAGTTAATTATTAATGCTAAATAATTAAATAAGCTTTATAAATGCTAATGTTTTTATAGTGTAGGTAACAAAAGCCTAGATTTTACACTGGAAGAGAATCTAAGATAGTGAAGGTATGAGCAGTTATTTTCATATACATACATATATATGTATATATATTTTCATATAATAAGCATAATATATATATATATGCACACACACACAATTTAATTAGGTACATTTTCTTCCTATGGTTTATCTTAATAAACTTTTGATCTTTATCAAACTGCACTGGCCATTATAAACTATCATTATTTTGCATTGAATTATTTATAAATTTTTTATTTTAATTCTGGAGCATCTTCAACATACCTCCAGATTTTGGGGTGTGTTAGTAGGTTGGTAATATGATGACAATTATACTCAAGCCCTTTTTAAAACTCAAAACAACAAAAAATTGCTTTCCAAATTTGTGCTCTTGTTCCATTTATGTCTTAAATAAGAATGATAATAGTATTCTAAATTTAGCTTAGTGTTTATTCTTCAATAGACTTCTTATGATACTCTTATAGTTTTCCTTATTTTTAAAGTACATCTACTTTTTTTCTTACATCATTCTTTATGTAGAAACAGATGGGTTGTTTTGCTTCCGAGCACCATCTTAAAATTGCCCCTATAATACATTTCCTGAAAAATCTAACCTATCATGATAATTTATATAATTCTAATTTCAGTAATTTGACAGAAGCTTTCTTATCTCAACAATTTGGGAGGGAATGTTTCAATGTTTGTTATAATTTAAGATCTATTTTTTTTGGCCCATAGCTTTCTCTATGTAGTAGCAATAAAGAAATTAAAAATCCTGACAAAAACAAGTCTTCAAATTAATGCTTTTGGTAAATAAAAAGGAAGTTTTTTTATTTTACCAAATTGTTGTACAATAACAAAACAGATTAAAGTACAGTCTAGATTAAAAGTAAATCTTAAAGAGTTTTAAAGTCAAGGCAGATTTTGCAAGGATAAGCTAAGGGACACATAAGCTAATGCTTAGGGACTGAAGAATATGCTCAAAGGTCCATGTTGGTCCAAGTCACTATTTCTAAACCAACCTTCTAGGCCAAAGACGCCAAGAATCTTGCAGACATAGTGAGGGATAGTGCAGTTTACTGAAGAAAGGTGATGCTTCAGAAGAAGAATCTGATAGAAAACAAAAATATAAATAGGATCTACTACATTGCTTGACTCCCCAACACAACATACACACACGCAATCTTCCATAATATTTTTAAAAAATGTTCTTGCTCAACACAGTGCAGTGGGCATCACTTCTCCAAAGAGAGACAAAACAAACTCATTCCAAGCTTGACTACCTGTGGACCAATGATCTGATAGCCCAAACTTTGTTATTTTGCTTTGGAATCTTAAGCAATTCCAGATACAACTTTTTTTAAAATTTTTTTTTGTTAATGCTTATTTATGTTTTTGAGACAGAGAGAGACAGAGAGAGAGAGAGAGCATGCACTCATGTGCGTGCACATAAGTGGGGGAGGGACAGAGACAGGGAGACAGAGGTTCCAAAGCAGTCTCCACACTGACAGCAGAGAGCCCCATGTGAGGCTCGGACTCATGAACCGCAAGATAATGACCTGAGCCGAAGTCAGGCTAGATCCAACTTTTGTAAATATTGCAAATGGTAAGCTAACATACAAATATAAACATCTTGAAAATATGACATATAAAATGGAGGAAAAAACAAAACTATGGATTACAACTTTTAGGTAAGAGAGAGTGCCACTGATCTTAACCACAAGACTTTATATACTGTGCTAATCATGTAAAGAATAGAAGAATAATCTCATGGAAACTGTTCACAAAATCTATCAGCAATGAGATAAATGTGTGGATCAGCCAGTATAAGCTGCTCCAATATGTGTTCACTGTTCATATTATCCTTGTCCAGTGCCCTTCATTATAATGTCTCAGAGGTACATTAGAGAGAATTACTCTATGGGTCGTGCTAGCAACATAACCACTTGCTTCCCATTGTGTGGGTGTTTAGACATAAAACTGAACAACTATAGGCTCAGTTCTGATATTATCTTGTTAATATAACTTCTTTAAAGACTAAGTGAGATTCCTCTTAATTTCATTTTGTGGGATAATTTTGCTAGTAACCATGATCCTAACTCTGAATTGAATTGGGGATCACCATTTTACCTAACCCCAGCTCTTTGCTAATAATTTTATCTCATAGCAAGAATGGAAAATAACATATGTCAAGCTCAATTTGATAGGCTTTTCCCTACACTATGCCCCTCAAATATTCTTATATTATTCCATCCCTTTTCAGGGTGTTGTCACATCAGAAAGCATTGTGGAAAGATATTTATTCCCCTGATTCATTGAGGATTTTCTTGTATAAGTTGTTTCCTATTTCCAGGATTCTATCATTTTCTTCTTGTTTTTTTAAATTTTTTATGTTTATATATTTTTGAGAGAAGGAGAGAGAGAAAGAGACAGAGCAAGAGTGGGAAAGGGGCAGAGAGAGAGAGAGAGAGAGAGGGAGGAGACACAGAATCCGAAGCAGTCTTCAGGCTCTGATCTGTCAGCACTGTGAGAGCTGAACTATGAGATCATGACCTGAGCTGCATTCAGACGCCCAACCAACTGAGCCACCCAGGCACCCTTCTATCATTTTCTATCTTACTCATTAACTTTAGGATACAATAAAATATCTATTTTCTGCCAAATAAAGTGCACAGTTCTTTTTCTTTTAATTTTTTAAATGTTTATTTATTTTTGAGACAGACAGAGACAGAATGCGAGTGGGTTGGGGCAGACAGAGAGGGAGGCACAGAATCCAAAGCAGGCTCCAGGCTCCAAGCTGTCAGCACAGAGCCTGACGCGGGGTTCGAACTCACGAGCTGTGAGATCATGACCTGAGCCGAAGTCGGAAGCTCAACCGACTGAGCCACCCAGGCGCCCCTAAGGTGCACAATTCTTAACAGTCGGATATTCCTTGCTTTGGGAAGACACATCTCTTAAAAAGCTCATACAGTAATCTTCCTATTGTCTCTCTGCTTTTAATGTGCCAGTTTGTTCTAGAGCTTCCTTCTGTCTTGTAATATCTCAAAGAAGGCTACTAGAACCTGGATTCAGCTCTACTCACTCTGGTTTTCATGAAGAATGGTGTTCCTATAAACTGCTGCACCATTTTCCCAAAAAAGAGGTAGAATAAACCACCACTATTGATCTATATTATTCATCTGGATGGTGTGAAGAAAATCTAACAATTTGTTTCCTTTATCTGTGTAAGGGAAAACTGCATTCTTTCCTACTGTGTGTTTTTTCCCCATGTGGCTCCTTTACTACTCACACAGAACACTTTAGTTCTGACATTTTTGGTCACCAAATGTGTAGAAGTTTTCCCCACATCAAGCAATCCTCTGTGACACCAGCCAGGTGTCCTATAACTTAACTCAATTCTGACAGTATCTACTCAGACATAGCAGCAGATCCCACAGGTTAAGGGCTCAATCCTATAAGACTGCCCCCACCCCACCTGCCCACACATCAGATGCCAGTCACAAGCCTAAGTTACCACTTATGCTTCTGACTGACCCACTATAGATCAGAGGTTCCAACAACTCCTTCCTTGGGTTCAATTAATTTTCTAGAGCATCTCTCAAAACCCAGGGTAACACTTACTTATGTTTACCAGTTTATTAAAGGATAAAGGATACAGATAAACATCCAGATGGAAGAAGTGCATAGGGCAAGGTATGGGGAAAGGACAAGGAGCTTCAATGTCCTCTGCAGGGGTGCCACCCTCCCAGCACCTCCATTTTCATCAAGCTGGAAACTCTCTGAACCTTGTCCTTGTGGGTTTTTATGGAGGCTTCATTACACAGTCATGATTGATTAAAGCACTGGCCATTGCTGACTGATTCAACCTCCAAGTCCTCTGCCCTCCTCAGAGGTCAGGGGTGGGACTGAAAGTTCCAACCCTCTAATCACAGCAACCAGCCCCCATCCTTAGGTAGGGTCAAAAGGTCTCCTCATTAACATAAGAAACCGTTATCACTCATCACTTAGGAAATTCCAAGGGTTTTAGGTGCCCTTGCTAAGAACAAGGTCAATTACCAAATATTTAGTTCTTACTATAAATGACAATATCCCAGATGGAATCAATCTACCTAATGTCTTGAGCCTTAGGAGATTGCTCTTTTCCTCCTCCCCTGTCCACATCAATGAGTGGAAAACAATGACTGGGTTGTGTGCCTACAACCTCAGACTCTTTTTTTAGGAAGGTAACCCAACAGTGGGGCACAAAGAATTAATAAACCTGCTTTAGCTGACATGCTCAGCTGTGACCTGCTACCCAGTGTTGAAAAGCAAAGATAATATTTTTCTTTTTTATTTAGTGACTCTATTGTATTCTTTCATATTTGATTCAGAAGAACTCGGAGAAGAGAAATGGGCTTCCTCAAATACTAAAATTTGTAGGGAAATATTTAAGCAACTTTAGTGATACCTGTCCTACTAGCTCATCTGATATGTACTGATCATCCTCTTTACCTAGCAAATATCCATCAATATACAGAGAAAAATTATTCAAATCATGTGTACTATTGAAAGTAGGAGAATAATATGTTCTTTATTCTCAAAGAGGGCTTACATTTTCTGTTCTGGGGTAGAGAGGCAAGAGAAAAAGTTTTGTGATACTTGAAGTATTTTAAAATCCATTTCATTCTGAATGGTTGTAAATATTTTGCCCTCTATTTCCATTCACTATTCTTTTTTTCTTATCTAAGCCATTGGGTGGTGGGAGGGTGAACGAAAATAAGTAGAAGGTGGAAGAATGGAAATGAAAGAACCATAGCTCTGTAACCACATTTATTTTCATGCTAAAAGTAACAGTTTAACTCCTTTTTCCCCTCTCTCGTTGATTCCTTTTTTAGTAATATAAAGCTATTTTATGCATGAGCATAGTTATTTTCCTTTCATTAAAATGGATACAGCACTCGGTTCATGCATCAATTCCATCTGTAATCATAATTTCAAAGCAAATTGGAGAACAAAGTCAATTATTCAAATAATCTACAATCACATTTTTATATTCAGTGTCAAAATAATTGACAAAAGCATTTCAGACTTCAATTACCTCCAAAACTACTTTGAGTTTCTCCTCATTTGGGATGTTTCTATATGGCTTTGCATTTAACACACTTTATTTTTATTCTTTTGTTATATCTATTTACTTTATTATTATTTGTTATTCTCTCTTTTGAATATCATTTTTTATAAATGTTTGTTCTTCTGTGCCACCAAATCCAAAATGAGTATATAAGCAAGAAGCCCATTGGTTATAAAGAACTTCAGGTTTTAAAATGTATTTTTTTTTTCTTTCTGAAGATTTTCTGCCATTAGTTTTAGCCACTATTCTGACACTTTCTTCCAAGTTTCTTCTTCAGGTAACTCATATCCACCAGGATGAGGCAGGAAAGGAAAAAGGCAAAGGGAAATCATCCATAGAGGAGCTTTGAGGAACGGAGAGAGAAATCAAAACCCAAAGAGAAAACAGGGCTCTAATCAAGGTTCAATCTCTGTGAATCAGTCAGCAGGGGTGAGAAAGCTGAAAGAACAAGAATATTAGTTTTATTGGCGTATTTGAAGATCTCATGTCAAGTACTTATTACTATCAAATGAATGAAAGGGAAAGGGCTTTGAAATGTATGCCTTCCAACAGAAAGAAGGGTGGGGAAGGTGTCTCTCTTTAAGGGCAAAGGGACAGTTTGTAGGGAAGTAATTACTTTCCCTTCAGCTCCTGGGTCTGACATCAGCTCTGCTTCAGTGACACTAAGGAGCTACCCTGATAACAGCAGGCAATACTGAAAATGGCTCTGCTCCAAAATGCTGTTTTGTGAATGCATGACACAGAGAGGCACAGGGAAATCTGGTGAGTGTTTGGGTCACCTCTGCATCTCACACTTCACTGCTTTGTTACTACCAGTGGCAGGACTGCTGGTAATGTAATGGAAGCACTCTGTATTTGGGGAATCTCCGTAGGAGCTGAACATGCAGAATCCTGAGGGCACACGATGATTAGGCTTACGGCATCATTTTCTTTTCTGTAGCTCTTCACTTAGCATAAACAGTCTAGGGAGTTGTTTGAATGGTAATGAACAGAATCTCTCAGCAACAATCCAGTTTTTAAAAAATAGATATCAAATAGAATCCTACTTTTAATAATAATGTGGGTTTTGTTTTTCTTTCGTCTGTTTTCTTTTTTAGTCTGAACGCACTGGAAAAGGTTGGTTCACTGCGGTGATCCACAAGAAACCGCTTTATTTTCTTCCTGCATTAATGTTTCAAGAATGACAATATAACTGTGTTTAGGATTTCAGTATTGTTATCCCAGTGAACTGGACATTGCCTTAAGGAAATATTTCAATCTGCCATTGTAGAAATCCCAGAACCTAAACTAAACAAGAAAATACTACTGCTACTACTAATGGTCCCTGATAAGTTACATTTTTATATTTTTAGCTATCTCTTGTTTTTGATTTGTTTTGATTTTGATTGTGTTCTGGTCTTTTGGGGGAGCACACTCTACCGATAAAGTTGACTACTTTTGCCTTAGCTGTGTGGTTCTGTGAAGGGCTCAGTTATCCACATTGTTTTTTGTAGAAAATAATAAAAGGTAGATAAATTATGATAATGCAAACTTGAAATATATAAGTATCACATGAAATTGCAAACATAAATATGCTTGATCATGAAAAAAGTAAGCTATCAAACTGAGCATAAGCTATTATTTCAGAAATTGCTCAATCATTTTGCATTATAACAGACATTAAGCTTTTCTTTATGCAAGAATTCTTGAAATTAATAACTTGCTACCTGTTTTCCTGACATTTTAGAAAATAATGTTATGTTCAGTTTTAATAATGAAACATCTTTCTTCTGTTGACATAATATCAATCTTCTATAGGAATATAGATTGAGGTCACTATAAATGGCTTTAGGGTTTTAGATAACATTACAAAAGTAATAAAAGTAATTGAAAGGAGATGAAATTTCAAGATTTAGATGAGACCAAGGTAAATTCTTTTTGTTTTTAATTCTTTTTTAACGTTTATTTATTTTTGAGACAGAGAGAGACAGACCATGAACAGGGGAGGGGCAGAGAGAGAGGGAGACACAGAATCTGAAACAGGCTCCAGGCTCTGAGCGGTCAGCACAGAGCGCGACGCGGGTCTCAAACTCACCGACCGTGACATCATGACCTAAGCCGAAGTCGGACGCTTAACCCACCGAGCCACCCAGGCGCCCCAAGGCCAAAGTAAATTCTTAAGACAAATGCAAATTTTCAACCAAATGTGTGCAAGATGAAAACATTCACAATATCTGTAACTGTAGTACTGTCCAATAGGAATACTATTATTTACAAATAAATTTTTCAGAGCCTATCTCTCATAGGATGTAGATGCAGGAATGACCACAAAATAAATCTAAGTACATAGGTGAGTTGGAGAAACTTATTATTAAGTATATTTGAAAATTACGTATATCCTTTTATCAGCATGTTGTTTTGCCTAACAATCGTTTCCCATTCTGGCTTCTTAATATCATCCACTTATCATGAAGCTGTTGTTTCATGGGATTGGCAGTTCTCAGACCCAGAAGAGAGATCCTAATCCATCTAGGACATTTATGGCAATCCCATTTCCTTTACCTGTGACTGTTTTAGGATTGGGCATAAATTCCCAACTGTGGCCAATGAGATGGGAGGAGAATTTTCCTGGGGTCTTTGAAGATACCTTTCTTTATTTTTCAAAAAAATGAAAAGAAGTCATATTCCCTTTTTCTTCTAGAGATTGCTGGTTTGGGAAATGCTCCCTAGTAGCCATTTTTTAACTTCTAGATGAATGAATAATGAAGGGCAAATATTTGACACATTAAGGATGACAGAGTAGAGAGAGGGAGAACAAAATCTGGACTCTTGATGACATCAATAAATCAGATTAAACCAGAGCAACAGCCTGCCTTACTTCTGGTTTTCTTCTCAGTGAGATAAATAATGATGATGGTGGTGATGGTGATGATGATGATGATGATGACGATTTTTCATTGCTCAAGACAATTTGAATTGGGTCTTCTGTTTCTTGTAGCCAATATGTTCCTAAAAGATACAATTTCTTATACACATCAACAAACCCTCTCTGGTGATTATCATGAAATCATAGTAGAAGGTCTAAGAGGAACAAGATAAAAGGAAAAGAAACAATATTGGGGCATTCGCTCATGATTGTTTTGTCACACCATAAATAACCCAGTTCATATATATACACACCCACTCATGCACACAGCCTTGAAATAAAAGAAGTATAATTTCATAACCTTTCCCCAAAGCATCTAGTGATGCCCAAATAATCATTTACTTTGATAGCATTGATATAACAGCATTTATATGAATGACTCAGTATTATGTAGACCAGACAATTAATAGATTGATTTCATTTTCAGCCAATATTTTGGCATATTTAAGAATAATCTAAGATAATTGTAGATGTTGGTTTGGGGACAAGAATTTCAGTTTTTGTTATCTAGTAGAAGATACTGATTGACTACATATCCTATACCCCATGTTCTCTGAGAAGTGCTAAAATCAAAGAATTTAATAAAATATAGCCTCACCTAACAGCCCAATGCAGAATTCAAGGTGTCAACACTAACAATTTCTCAGGCCTTTCTCCAAAGTGTATATAAAAGGAAATGGAGTAAATCTCATGAATCTACTTCAAATATAATCTGTGTTGCCAGAGCAACAAAGTAGAAGAATTTTATTCTAAATATGTTTATAATGCAAATTGTTTTAGAACATAATTTGTACAGAAATCAGTCAACAGTGTGCTATTGTGGTTGGTCTAGTTCATAGCAAATTGTTTAATTATGATTTGTAGGTATATATATATATATTGAATTGGATTTTCATGTCTCTTCTATTATATAATTTAATCTAATTCCATCATTTGCTTTATTTAAAAACCCACTGTCAAAAAGTTTACATTTTAATGTTATCCTGTAACATCTGAGGATCCATTTTGGCTTACATAATTTTAGCAAAAAGAGCATGAAATGCATTTTCAAATAATGTGTCTGCAGTATGTTGGAGTTAAAAATGTTAGGCTATTTATTGTTGTGAGGCACTCAAATTTGAAAGGGACAGCTGATAAAGATGTAATTAAATCTTGCCTCTTAAGGAATCTTATGAATTATTAAAATCCAGATCCTATTATTCCTTCTTAAATTATTCTTTTCAACTTCTTGTTGCCACATATGCCACCCTCCCTCAAATGTTAAGCAATTACCCTTTTCAGGGTCAAAGAAGCACCTAAAGGGCCCATCTGGAAAGCTGAGATAAGGGCCTATGGTTCAGCTTAAATAGCTGTTATACTGAGACATTAAGATCAGGTTGAAGAGGAAGCCATTACCTTGGGGTTCTCTGAACAGCTAAAAGAGATTTATTTTAGTGCACTTTACATCAGTTCTTGGATGCCTTTCTCTATTTTTATACAGCTTCATTCTCATCTAACTTCAAAGTGTTGAGTTTGTCTTGATATATATGAAATGCTGGATTGAAAATTAGATGCAATTTTGCAAACTAAAAAATATACATACTTTATGAAAGATGGATTAACTGCCTGTTAATTTCATTAAAAAGTGTTAACTAAAAAGATTCTTATTCAAGTTGTCCATACTTTAGGGTTGTTTGGAAACAAAGCTTCTTTTACATATTTACTGTTTGCCTTGTTCTCTGTACTTCCAGAGGAGAGACATTTTTGTTTAATCAATGGTTGATTTTAAAAATAACCATAAACATTCCATCAAAGGAATTTGCTAGGCTAATGCTGTGATTGGGATTTCATAGAACCATTGACACAAACACATATCAGAATTGACACATATAATTTTGACACAAGTTGACACATATCATAATTTTGGCTTGTCCTTAAACTAAAAAAAAAAAAATGTATGTTTTTCAGAAATAAGTTAAATTTTGGCTTGTGACCCATTTACATATAGGAGGTTATCCAGGCACCTTCACTAAGGCTGGGTTCTTTGATGTTGACAATAGATCCTTGGTCAGGGTGGGGTAAGAGATGGGCAGTGGCACTGCAGGACTCCAGCAGAAGTTTATGAAAGTACACAATTTACTCTAAAATCAGTCTTCCATCAAAGTAATTATAAATACATCAGTATCAAGCTGTTTTGATTTTTTTTTTCCATGCATGAGTATTGGCAGGAACTTTTCTAAGTATTCCAGAGTCAAAGCAGATAGGCATTAAAACACATCATATGCCTGAAGCTCAATCTGGTCAGTAAAAGAGTTGGTATGGAAGATCATCGATGAAAACATGAAATCTGTTTACAGAGTCATTTGTGCATAGATCCTACAGATAAATGTATATATGACAAATATATATGATGAATTTTTTAGCCAAATCCTTGAATATGCAGGGTCATTCAAACCACTATGCCAGAATTCTTCAGGAGTGTACTACTAATTTTCATCACTGTGTACTATTTATTTTGTTACAGCACTATCTGTCACCTGGAACATTAAGAATTTTCATGTATTATCCCATTTAATATTAACAAAAAAGTCTAGGATATAAGTAATACTATCACTACTAGTTTTCAATGAGAAAATTCTAAGTAAAGTAGTTTATACATTACACAGCTAGTAAGTGGTGGAATTATGACTCTCACCCTTACATTAAAAAAGTTGTGTTTTTACTGGAATAAGTGAGAATTTGTCTTTTGAGTAACCATGAGATCAGCAACAAAGGGCAACCATGTGATCATGGGATATTTACTAGTAAGTTTATAGACATTTAAAACAAAGTATTTATGATTATATCATTAGTATTACTTGGTAGCTTTTTATCAGTTTTTAATTCTTTTAAGTATACTGTCCCAATTTCGAAATATGAAGTTGTCTCTCTCAGTTCCTCTATCTCACTTTAGACCCTAAAAGGTCTACTTATTTTAAGTTGTTTTATGCAACCAGTCCTTATCAACACAGTATCTGTTCCACTCCTTCATCCTCCTCTCTGGGACATGTCCTCTAACCCACTTATACTGGATCAGTGACCCTTTCTCTTCTCTTTTATGGATATATTTGCCTATATCAACTGGCTTTCTATATAAATACTCAAATTTTTGTGTAATACTGAACATAGAGACTTGAGAAATGGCATTCCTCTGTCATGTGGGAGGTAAGGGAATGGTGTTGAAAGTTTCTGAAGAGTCAAGATGGAGTAATTCAGTGTATAAATTCTGACCAATTTATTTATCAACTTATTCTCCTCATTTATCATTGATCACATTTGTCACGTTTATCACAAAATGTCCTTATCCCGGCGGTTGGGCACTTCTGCGTAAAGAGCCCTGACGATTAATTCCACAAACTTCAGGTGAGTCTGCCTCCAACAGATGGTTAGACCCTGCATTGAGCTTATTTAATCCTCACATCAAGAAAGGGAGGAAGAGGGGCGCCTGGGTGGCTCAGCTGGTTAAGCTGCCAACCCTTGATTTCAGCTCAGGTCATGATATCAGGGTTTGAGAGTTGAAGCCCCACGTTCAAGCTTGGAATTCTCTGTCTCCCTCTCAAAAATAAATAAGCATTTAAAAGAAGAAGAAGAAGAAAATGAAGGAGAAAACTGAGGCCTGGAAAGGTCAGTTAAGCTGCCCACGTTTGTGCAGTTAGGAAGGGATGAAGCTAGGATGTCCCCGCTCTTGTCATCAGACTCTGGAGCTCATGCATTCAACTCTTCTAGGTACTGTCTGCAGATCTGATTAGCATTTGTGAGTAAATGCTATAAGCAGAGCATGGGAAGAAAAGGTCATCTGGTTAACGCCAGTACTTTTATTAAAGCATGAAAGCTCAGGTATTTTTCTTTGTTTTTATTCCAAGATAGACTTACAGTGTTTCTTAAATGGTACAGTCAGACTGTATTAGATCCTGTATTATGGTGGAAATGTATTCATGACAAATCTTGAAAAAAAAACAAAATTGAGTAGAACAAGAAGTGGTCCAGAAAATAATACAGTAATTATCTGAGGAACAAAGACATTTTCATAGTGGGGAGAAACTAAATCCTCAATATTTATTCTTATATTCATTCTTTAATATGAAAAGATAAGGGAGCAAATAAAGAGGTTTTAAATATATGAGTTTGGTAAATAGGTAACTATTTACCCAACTATAGATAAGCAGAATAAAAGGGAAAGTATTAATGTTATGGAGAGATGGGTCCAGAACAAGGAAAATAAAATACCTCTTTACTCTTTGAAGTAGTGGGAGGTAAAGTAATGCAATGTGTTATCCTTAGAAAGGGATTTTCAAAATGTTTTCATTGGAGCTCTAGGAATTTGAAGACATTCCTGGACACTGCCTCTCCACCTCAGACACATCTCCACCTACATCATATATTCTAGACACACATTTTTGAAAGAAAGTAAAGAAACAAAAGCAGACTGTGTTTATAGAGGAGCCCCAGGAATCATGTCCTACAGGTACAAGTAAGGAAAAATAATAACATGCTAGCTTTAAAGGTTTATTGATACATGTGGAACTAACTAAAATCAAATCAACAAAAGTTTCCTTTATACAAATAAATTCTGACTGGTTATGTATATAATGGGCTGGTGGTGTTCTTAGGAAATCTATCTTCAGATCAACCAGAATAAATGATAGTTCATGAGTCAGAAAGCCTATCATGATACACTTGTTGAATTTAGAATTTGCGTAATTTAGGAGAATTTCAGAAACTGAAATTCATTTTCTAATACCTTATAAAGTTTGAAAGACTGTGTTCTGACACTCAGAGGTTTACATCAACTCCAACAATTCAAATTAATGTCATTATTTCATTTTTTTTCTAAAAACAATCTGGAAGTTATGTTCTTTGAGTAAAGAATAAGACATTTTTTGTTTGCTCTTAAGTCATGCTTACGATGTGAAGAAGGGACATTAAGTTGTTGCTAGTCATAATAAATGTAGAAATGCTAGTATAAAAGATTGGGTATAGTACAAGCTCAATGAATGTTTCATGAATGATGAATAAATTAATTAATTAAATTCTTCTAGTAGGAAAAGAGTATTACTCTGACCCTGAAATTCATGGAGAGTTCTTAGCAACTGGGCCTGCATAGCCTTATGAACACTAATTCTTGCACTATGTACTACTATGTCACAGAAGTGATTTTTAGATTGTCGTGAAGGGATTCTAGGACAAATTTTTAATACTAATTGAAGATTTAAATTTTCCAATGAATCCATCGTCTTAAAACAATGACAATCACGGCAAGATTCTTGAGTACATGTGAGACAACCCTGAATATCTCATTAATAAGGCACAGAAGGAGTCTGCAAAGGAATAAAGGTACTATGTTAACAAGTAAGGGCTTAACCAGCTTAATCAGCACAAATGCTAAGAATACCTCATTTAGAAGCACGGTTGGTAAGTCCTGGGTGTTTTAGGACATCAAAAAGTTCACTTTACCTTCCACATTTATGGATTTCAAACACCACACACTGATGCTCTGAGGTGTATAGTAGTCATTAGACATTATGGGGTTAGGTCTGAGTATGATGTGTCCCCTGAAACTTGAAGAACTACTTCTGAAACAAGTTATACTCAGTACATGCTACTATGTTACTAAACTATTAGCCATATATCTGCAAATTCATGAAACCAGGGGCCCAGTTAACCAAGATGGGGAGAGAGAGACAGGGAGGGAGATAATCAGGATAGTAAATATTGGATATGATGACTTTATTAGGCTAACCATGTGTGAACATAAATTGCCTTTTGAATTGTGGTGTCTACTGAGAACTGACTTGGGGAATGAGAGGCATTTTGCCTCCACACATACCACAGTTCTCATAACATTTTGCTTTTAATAAAGTAAGAAAAATTATCCCATTGTGTGAGTAAAACTTCTGTAGAATTTTTGTTGAAAAGTGTAATCATATTTTCATTTTTATAGAAAATGGAGCTATTTAATGCCTTATGGATTCCACATGATTATAGGCAGAATCCTATAAAAAAACATTATAATAATTTGCAATTTAACATTTATTGAGCACAGAAAACATGTTGGACAATGCCAGTTGGCAGATGTAGATGAACTCTTTGCTTAGAGGTGTTACAGAATAAGAGTAATACACATTGTTAAGAGAAAGAACTTGAATGTGCATAGTACATCAATTGTCCAAGTGGGAAATGGCTCTCATTTTTCCTCTTGAGTTCTGTGTTTCATATAACCAGAAACCAAATTCTATTTTGAATGTTACATTAACCTCAATGGCACATGTTAGATAATCATGAAAGAAGACATCTTAATTGTTGACAATATGCCCCAGATGAGTAGTTCTAAGTGCTCAGTAAATAGTGGTTGAATATATGTTTAAATTAATGGATACAATCTTTATTCCCTCTTTTTGTTTAGCACAATCCTCAGAAAGATTATTTACTTTGCAGAAGTTTCAAAATTAAAAATGTGCCTATACACATAATTTTATAAATGAGATTAGTCTTATATACCTCCCCCTTGTGGTTGAAAGACAAAAGTTAATTATTTATTAAGAGATTCATGACTCAACCATTGAACTCAATTGATTTTAAAATGCTGTGAAACATGCAAAAGTTTTTAAAAAAAATTTTTTTTTAATGTTTATTTACTTTTGAGAGAGAGAGAGAGAGAGAGACAGAGTGTGAGCAGGGGAGCGGCAGAGAGAGATGGAGACACAGAGTCTGCAGCAGCAGCTGAGCTGAGGGCACAGAGCCCGACTCACATCACCTGAGCTGGAGTCTGACACCTAACCTACTGAGCCACTCAGGTGCCCCCATGCAAAAGTTTTCTAACTAATGTCTCCATATTCAGAATATACTGCATGCTCTAGGAATGTGTATAGAAAGTAGAATTAGGGAAGGTGTGGGCATTAAGGAAACTGAATGATTCTTTTTAAATTCAATTTCACATATAAAACTTATTAAGGAAATATTATACACTGAGCATCATATTAGGTTCTAAGAATCCTGGTTGTGATAAAATACAAAGCAATGGCAGTCAAACAGTGAACAACTGTGGTACTCTGCAAAGAGAATACTAAAAGTGTCTAAGGATTATGATCTTGAGATTGGAGGCTGTGAAAAAGTATACATATATATATATATATGTATATATATTCCTCTTTATTTAATGCACTTATATAATATATATATATATATA
Organism: Panthera uncia; assembly: GCF_023721935.1. Lineage (NCBI taxonomy): Eukaryota > Metazoa > Chordata > Mammalia > Carnivora > Felidae > Panthera > Panthera uncia. The sequence goes on along the minus strand of NC_064812.1, from coordinate 47,663,713 downwards.
TATTCCTCTTTATTTAATGCACTTAAATTGAAAACAACAATCTGTCCGAAATACCTTAGCATTTATATAATCAGATATTATATTTGTTGACAGTATTTTATTATGTAAAATTAAAATAGAATAAAATGTACAATGTATATTCTGAGTTTAGTCAAAACTTTTGAAGATAGAGAACATTTACATAACCTCTGAAAATTCCCTCTTTCTCTTCCTAATAAGTTTCTGCCCTCAATATTCTAATTCTTTTCCAACATAATTTTGCCTGTTCTAGCGTATCATAAAAATGGAATTATTGGTCATAACTTCTTTTGTGTAAGGCATGATTTACTCAACGTAATGTCTTCTAGATTCATTCATGTGTTGCTTTTATCAGGAAGTCATATTTTTTATTGTTGTTGTTAAGTATTCCATTATGTGGATGTATCAAAGCTGGTTTTTACATTGTTTTCCTGATGGATATTTGGGTTGATTCCTATTATCACTATAAGAGATTAAAATGCTAAGATTCTTATATGTCTTTTTGTTGACATATGTTTTCATTCTCATGGCCCAATGGGTAGGAATTAATAGGACATATGTGGTTTGTGTTTAGTTTTATAAGAAACTGCTAATCCTATTTCTTTTTTTTTTTTCTTTATTTCTTTTTTTTTTTAACGTTTATTTTTTTTTGGGACAGAGAGAGACAGAGCATGAACGGGGGAGGGGCAGAGAGAGAGGGAGGCACAGAATCGGAAGCAGGCTCCAGGCTCTGAGCCATCAGCCCAGAGCCGGACGCGGGGCTCGAACTCACGGACCGCGAGATCGTGACCTGAGCTGAAGTCGGATGCTCAGCCGACTGAGCCACCCAGGCGCCCCTAAAGTGATATTAGGAGACAATTCTCCATGAGTCTCTTGTATTTCTGCGCTAATCATGCAAATGAGGCACTAACTGCTCTTTGATTCAGACTATCTTTACAAGATGTTTTGTCTGGCAAATGGCCTTGGGAGATAGAGTTAGTGTCTCCTTCCAGAACAAAGAGTAGGCTTACTGTCAAGTAGGAAAGAAGAAAATGCAGGCTCCCTAAATCAGGCTTCCTATCTCATAATGCAACCCATTTGTCATCTGGTCCTCTTCCCATTGCCCCCTAAGAACTAATGGAAAAAGTGTTGATGTTCCAGTTACTGCTATTGCTGTGAGTGACAAAATGCCCTTTTTCTATGATCCAGTAGTGTGCAGTCTACCAGCATCTATGGAACTGTGGCAGACTAATTGTTTCTTGTAAATAGGGTTAAATCTCAGACTCTTCAAAGATTGTGACAGGTTGTAGGCTTTTACATTCCCACCAACAACATGAGATCTCTGGTTGTTCCACAATCTTACCAAAATTTAGTGTTGTCAGCCTTTCCAATTTTATCTATTCTGATAGGTGTCTAGTGATATTTGATTGTGATTTTAATTTTTTCATTTGCCAGGTAAGTAATGAGGTTGAATATTGTTATGCTCACTTCATATATTCAAAAATGTTCTTTTGTAAAGTTTCTATCCAAGTTTTTGCCCATCTTTTATTGCTTTATTAATAAGAAACAGGAATTAGGTATATGCATAGGTATAGATATAGATCTTGGATAAAAATCCTTTGATATGTTTTTCAGTATTTTTCTCAAATATTTTTGTGTCTTGTCCATTGATTTTCTTAATAGAATATTTTGATTAACAGAAGTTATTAATTTTGATATTTAATTTACTTTTTCTGACATGGTTATTGCTTTTTATATACTATACTGTATTTCTAATTAAGAAATCTTCTGCCTGCCACCAAGACACAAAAATACCTTTCTGTGCTTTTTTTTTATAAGCTTCTGTCATTTTTAAATTAAACTTTTGAAGTTAGTTGTAGATTCACATGTTGTTGTAAGATATAATACAGAGAGATTTCTTGTACCCACTACCCAGTTTCCTCCAATGGTAATACCTTGTAAGACTATAGCACAATATCCCAATCAGAATATTGATGTCAAAACATTCAAGATACTGAATATTTCTGTCATCACAAAGCTTCCTTATGTGGCTCTTTTATACACACACCTGCTTCTTTACTATTTCCAGCCTCTCCTTAATCCCTGGCAACCACCAATCTGTTTTCTGCTTTTATAATTTTGCCATTTCAAGAATATTATATAAATGGAATTAAATAGTTTGAAACCTTTTGAGATTGGCTTTTTTCACTCCACACAATTCTCTGGAGATTATTATGTATATCAATAGTTTTTAAAACTATTATTATTGCTGGATGATATTCCATGGTATGGATGTACCACATTGGTTCCATTCACCATTCACTCATTGAAGGATACCTGGGTTGTTTGCAGTTTGTGGCTGTGGCAAATAAAGCTACTATAAACATTTATGGACAGATTTTTGTGTGCACATAAGTTTTTATTTCTCTGGGATAAATACTTCAAAGTATAATTGTTGAGGCATATGGTAGTTGCATGTTAGGTTTAAAAAAAAATCACACACACACACACGCACACACACAAACTAGAATGACTATATCATTATGTATTCCTACCAGGAATTTGTGAGTGATCCAGTTTCTCTGCATCCTCGCCAGCATTTGGTGTTATCACTAATTTTTTTTATTGTAGCCAGTATGGCTACCCTATGAATGTTTTTTTTCTAGAAGGTACTCTGACTTTTCAGGCTGCTTAATTCTACTGGCATATGCTTTGAGTCATGAGTTTAAGAGTATGTTTCCCATTCTGTTATTTTAACTTGGTATGTGGGAGAATCCAAAAAAGAGGAAGTTATAAGAAAAATAAAAAACCATCAAAATACTTAAACATCCAAAGCACACTCCATTTTTCATGTATAGTTATTTTAGTTTGTAATTGCATATTTATTATATAACTATGAAATTAGATCATTAGTTGCTGACTGTGTATGTCTGCCTTCACTGGTAGAGGGTAGGAATCCCGTCTACTCTCTCATTCCCCATTGCATTGCTCCTATCAGGTATATCAAGAAGACTTAATAGAAATTAATAAGTAATTATTGAATGTTAAAATGATTTCTAAATATGTTCCTATCTTGAATATGTAATTACTCAACAGATGATTTAAAAATAGTAGTTACATACACAATTTTTTAAAAATTGTGTCAGTGACCATTCCATAATACTTTGAATGATACACTAATTTAACTCACTTTTTAAAATGTATACAAGGTTCACAATGACCGTAGTTAATTAACTCCCACTGGTTTTTAAGTGTCAGAGACAATCCTGTCCTCATTCAAAAGGCAGCTTTTCTCCTTTGAAACATTTCCAATGAAAAACACATTTTAGAGCTTAAAAATCTAACCTCTAGTACAAATAAAATGTCTACCTTTTATAACTTTATATTTATTAACTCTTATAAAAAAAAACTATAGTAGTTATTCAATATTCTTTGCTTCGGATACAGTACAGGCAAAGTAACCCAAGACAGAACTTAAATCCATTCTTAAAATTTTTCCAATGAAAAAGACCGAACAATCTATGTATTACCACCATCTTAACATGCGATTTGTTGTACATACTTGATTCTGTCATTGTCTTGTTTATATGTTCTTGCCCTACAGCGGTGCAGAATCTTTCCAGCACATGTATTTTTGCCTGAGTACTTGCCTTGGCTCGTAGAGTGTTTTTTCCATCTACTTTGCAAACTGGCAATGCCACAGAATAAATGTGTCTCTGAGAATAGCTCTTTGACTGATGGCAGTTGGTATAGGGACACCCTAGTTCCCTACAGCCCTGAAGGAGAACTCCGAATCATGTGTTTTACATTGGCTTCCAGATTTCTCCAGCAGGATTAAGTTCTAGTAAACTCGCGTGAAAATGAATGCTTTATTGGCTGCCTTCCTTTCTCCCTCTTACTTGGTAACCCTTCTACTGATGTTTTTTTGGAATCACTTCCAAAATAAATTACTTGGACTCTAATCCTAGTCTCAGGGTCTTCTTTGGGGAACTGACTGTAAGATAAAAATTCCTGTTTCAAGTAGAAAATGAATAACAGTTATTGCTTTCCTTCCAAATACCTCTTAATGCATTGAGTTTAATGAGTGAGGCTGGATTCTGCCAAGTGCAAATATAAAGTAGTGTGTTGTTTTTCACCCTCACTACAATCCTAGTAAACCTACTATGTCAATTCTCTCCTTTTAGGTAAAAACCTATGAAATTTCCATGACTTTTCTGTTCACTTGTGACTTTAATAATCAGTCTCATATTCAAGTATGAAAGTTCATCTTTGAAGCCCCAGATAGATGATGATCAAGCTTGGAAATATGCACTAGAGAAAAAGACAAGGTGTCTTTTTTTACTATTTATCTACTTTAGTCATCACCTCCTCCTCTTTCTCCAGTCACTCTGCAGCCTCTGGCTCCTCAGGGTTGGAACAGAGAAAGAAAAGAGAGGGAAGAATGGAATATTTGACTGGAATGTTATGCTCTGGAGTGGTGGGGCTGACACCACTGTGCTTACTCTTTCTTTCCTTGGATGTATGATGGGCCAGAAATCTCCCCATCCTTGCTGTGGATCTTGCTCAGCACTATGGCCTACAGCAATAATGTAGTCTTCAGCTGGCAGCTTACAAATTTTTTCCTTTCTATCTTTGCCTTCTCCTGAATTGGACAGTACACCTCTGCCTCTTTCAACCAGGATCATCATTTCTTAGGCAGGAATCCTTTAGGTGGCACCATTTTCAAAACAATTCAAGGCTAGATAACTTCTAGAGTTCCATGAGGCCTCTGGAAATACTGGCTATGGTCAGTGAAAATAGAATTTTCTTCCATCAAAGCCCTCTCTGCTCTTCTGTTAATCAGGCTGACTATAGGGAGCCCAGCCTCTTGGCATGAAACTTCTCCAAGTGTGGGTCAACACTAAATATAAGTCAACACCAAGCCCTTTGCTCCCAACTCCAGAGAACAAGGTCACTTCTGAGGTTCTCTCTCTCCTATGCTCCAGGTTAGTCTCCCTCCTGGTGGTAAGAATGGTCATGTTTCTGAGGGGATTTCCTAAGTCTTTCTGCTTGACTATGGAAAGCAAAGGAGACAAGCATAACTCTTCCCACAGAAACCCATCTCATGGTCTTTCTACTATCTTTGTAGTGCCCTTCATATTGGCTTGAGACAGCTCATAGACCAATGTGTATCCATCTGTCTATTTGGGTTACCCCTTAGCAAGTTCTGCACAGTTGGTCTGGAACCTCACTTTCAAATTAGTATGTATTTAACACTCTCTTCTAATCTTTGTGGCTTCAGCAAAAATTCTGAGACAGCAAGAAAATTTTTATTTTAACATCTTGCTATACCTCTAATTCAAAATCTAAGTAAAGGAACTGACATTTTTATGGTTTACAACATTCCAAAATTTATGCTACATCTTAACTATATATTATCTTGTTAGAATTGTCCTATTTCATATATCATCTGGTAATTTTCATCAGTGACACCCAAGTTAGGAACTCAGTTTACATGTACTTTTCATCAGATGATTTTCTAGGCATTGAGACCAACCTATAAAGATACAAGAGGAAAGCATGTTTAAAAAAACACCAGGTCATTTGCAAACATTTTCAAGAAATGTTAAAAATGTCTTATTATAAAATAGATTGTGAAACCTAAAATGACAAAAGAAGAAATATTGCATATTATACCGTGTAAATTCTTATTACCCAAATTACAGTTACAAATTCAACAAGTATGATTTTTAAAGTATTTTTTCTTTTTTCCATATTGTCCATTTTTAATAATAAACATACATTAAATGTGTATAAAATTTGTTTTTAGAAATAAAATTAGCTAAATCAGAATGAAATCATTGTGTTTTAAGAAATCTTCAAAGGGTTGACATTCTTAGAACCAGCTTTGCATTAGGCAGATTAGTAACATCTGTTAATTGATTTGCCAGTTATTTAATAATTATTCCAATAACTTGTACAAAGCAGTTACTGCTAGTTCACTTAATGGCTTCTCAAACCAACAAAACATCTATAAAGATGTTCATATTTTATTTAAAATTGAAATACTGGTGTGAGATGTGGTTGCAAAGACCCTGAATCCAGAAGCATAGTGTTTATGTACAGATATTAAGAATAATGTCTTTTATAGAAACTCATAAACCAGGGATACATGCATTGTCTTTTTCTTTCATCACAAGTTGGAAAGCAGAGTCTGTCTTAAATCAAAAGACTATTTAGGACATTCATCTCATTCAAAGTCAAAAAGATTATTTGACCATGGGATACACCATTTTATGGTAAATAAGAAGGGGCTTCAAAGATTTATAGATTTTGAGATGGTACTTGGTAGTATCATTTTTTCCTAGTTTCTCTTAAATGAGGAATTCCTTGAGATAGGTTAAAAATCAATTAATTTGATTACTTCTTTGCAGTAATATAGGGATTTATGGCATTTTTCTATAGCAGAGACTAAAATTGTCCTCTTGGTTGTAGAAATTAATTGATCCTTAAAAACACACTCTATTTAAAAGATGCTATTGTCTTATTCCATAAAAATGGTTAATATGTATTTGCTGGAAAGTAAAATCACATATAGTTGAACTGTCAAAGGCTTTTCTCTGCAAATAAAAAGTTGCCTTTTCTTAATGCCAGACAGTAAACTGAACTGAATTCTGTGAATGATACTATGATCTTTCTCATTTATATCATCAGGAGTGGTAAGGTTCTGCAATTAGAACTCAGCTGACAATGTGGGTGATGAATGAGGCACAGAAAGACTTCTGATTGCTCTTACACAACTGCATCATTGGCTCTGCATAGTATCAGCAACATTAAGGTTTTGGTTTTTCCCCTAGCAAACGACTTACAAAAATAGAGGAAGCAGCTGAGATCATTATTGTCTCACATTTAAGATGTGTGCTAACATTCTCAGGGTGATACACAATGAGCAAGAAAAGAAAACAAGAGTTAGTAAGAGTGGGAGGAGGAGTTCCCTTCAGGGACTGTAGAGAGTGGGATGGCTCAAACACTTGCTGGGGTCTGATAGTTCAGCAAGGAGAACGAGGAAAACAACAGAGAGCTGCATTATGATATGTTGTTAGTAACTACTGCACCATCTCTTCAAAAGTATTAATAAAAACTTGCAGTGAGGCTTATGTTAAAGATTTCTGTAATTTTAACTTAGGTTTTATTTCGGTGTCTGAAGGGCAGGCTTCAAGGTGGACATGCAAATGGTCAGGTTGCGTATAAGGTTCCAACAGAATTAATGGTTTGTTCCTAGTAGAAACTCTGGAGAAATATCAGAAACATCCAAGACTACTTGGGTTCACAAATGAGACCATTTTATTGACCATTTTATTGACATTTTAAAAGGTGATACTCCAAGAATTTTGCCTGCCTACTCAGTTTCTTCCTACCTGGAGTGCCTGTTTGTAGAGTTAACGTTCAACACAATTTCAGATGAAAGAAAAGATACTGTTTTGTGTTATTTTGTGTGAGATTGTGTATTCATTTTCTGTTTAGTATCATAACAGACTGCCACAAATTAAGTGGCTTAAAAAATACACAAATTTATTATATTACAGTCTTGAAGTTCAGACGTCCAACACAAGTGTAATCAAGCTAAGGACAAGGTCTTGGCAGGTTGGTTCCCTTCTGGAGACTGAAAAGAAGAATCATTTCCTTGTTTTTTCCAGCTTCTGGAGGCTGCCTTTATTTCTTGGCTCATAGCCCCCTCCTCCATTTTCAAAGCCAATAATAGTGGGTGGGATCCTTATGTTGCTTCTCTCTGAACCACTCTCCTGTCGTCTTCTTTTAAAGACTCATGTGATCAGATTGGGCCCATCTAGGTAATCCAGGCTAATCTACCCCAATCAAGGTTGGGTGATTAGAAAGATTAATTGCATCTGTAACTTTAATTTTCTTTTACCACCTAAGGTAACTTATTCATGGGTTCTGGGGATTAGGGTGTAAACATCTTTGGTAGGAGTCATTATTCTGCCAACCAATTGGTTTAGTTGTGAGTAATCAGGATTCAAAATAGCAGTGATTTAAATAAATTATTTTTTTAATTTAAATAAACATAAATGTCCTAATGGAATGGCTAGCATCTTTATGTTACAGATATTGGAACTAATAACTTCAATGACTCACATGGACTACAGATATTATTAAAAGATAAGTTCGTTTCCATTTCAACACCAACAAAAATTTCTAAAGTAGGCTAATTCTATGTATATATTAAGTCATTATAACCAGTCATTTTTATTGTTAGTACAAAAGAAAACTGTATTATAAAGAGGGACAAGAAGAACGAAAGCAAAGATCACTTTTCAACTATTTGTATTAACATCACATAGCAACAAGCTGCACTGGGGATAGCAACTTGCAATGATATCAATCACAAAAAAATGTGGTTTTTGGAGGATTTGAAAAGGTAATGGGATTTCTTGGCTATATGGGGATAGCATTGTATTTTAAAAAGCTTCTGAGAAACTGAAGCTCCAAAAACACCTTAATGGACTGAAATAATAAACTAATTCTTAAAAGATGAAATTTAGTAAGGGTAACTTATGATTTAAAAAATGCAAGGAGACAGAACAAGGATAGCGTACTTTAACAGACATATCTGTTTAATTTTCTTTAGCTGGTAGTAGAGACAGGATGCATTAATGGTGTAATAGCCAGAAGCTAATTACATCCTAAGATGAATAAGTAGCATGATATCGAGAATATTTTCTTAAAAGGAGAGGTTGTTATGGCATCCTGGACTTTTTAGACCACACCTGAATGTAAAATACAATTCCTGACACAGTAGCAAGAAAAACATGTTTAAGCTGGAACACGTCCAGAAGACAGTAAACCAGAGAGTAAAAAGCCCGACATTGTGCCAGTTCAGAAACCCTAACTGTGTGTCTTGTAGAGATAAACACATAGGAAATGTGATAGCTGTCTTGAAATATCTAAAGTGTATCAGGTTAAAGGATATTAAACCTGGTCCATGTATTCTCAGTGGATAGTACTCAGACCAGAGAGGGAGATTTTGGTCCAATATAAAATCAGTATCTTTCTAATATCTAGAGCCTTCTGGAAGTAGAATAGACTACACCCATACGAAGTGAATGATCCACCACAAAATCGTTCCTGCACAGACTAAGAATTTATTTCCCAAGAATATTTCTAGAGAAGACTGGGGACCAATCCTTAGATGTCCTCTAACCCTCCTTGACCAATCTCTCCTATGTTACTAAGAAGCAGAGCATGAATATCACTCTCATATATGGCATCCTTATTCTTTGGTCCTTGATAGACTTTCATGATGCTATATTCTTTTAGCCAGTAAATTAAGAGTAGAATTCTGCACATTGTATTTTAGTCAATGGAAGTCAGAATAAAATATTTTGACTATTATTGATTGTAGTGTATACAATCAAGAATATATCTTATTGGTATCCTGATGTTAAACTCAGGAACTCAAGTGAAATTGTGTGAACATGATAGCAACAGTAGTTATTCTCAGGATTGGCATAGGATTTCCTTCTTTCTTTCAAATGAGAGTAACTAAGATTGCCAACTTGGATAACCCACAATATCCCTACAATTATTATAGGAGGGTGGTCTCCTGAAAATGAGCAATGCATTTTATCACAGGTAGGATGCAGGCCTGGAACTATTTTGTTTAAATAGCTTCAGCTAAAAAAGAGTAGCTAATATAAGATCAATATTTTTACCCATAAAAAAAAAAACAAAGAAAGCAACACACACACACACCACCACCACCACCACCACCAACAACAACAAAAACAACAAACAGTTTGAAGACATGGAAAAGAAGCAAAGCAGCCAGACCTAAGGGACCAAGACCCTCAGGAAAAAGGGACATACATTATAGTGAGTACCAAATTGTCTGACACTTTTCATAGCCAGGCATTATCAACAGTACAAAAAATTTCAGCTCAGTGTTTTCCACAGTCTCTTAAAGGTGGGCAGATAAAAAAGAAAAAAAATGGAGTTTAGGTTTACCAAAGCAGCCATCACATTAAAAGGCGAGATCTAAAAAAAAAAATGTCATCTGTAGAAAAATGAGTCTGATACTTTGGGCTATTTGTTCCCTTGAGACATCCTGCCAATTCTTTAACTGTGCACAAAATGCTGAAAATTGAATCATAAATTGACATATGAGAGACTAAAAATTAATCAGGGACTTCAATAGTCCCATTTGGATGAGGAAACAAAAATTAGAGCTCATGCCCTTCCAAAGAAAATGGGCTCTGGTAATCAAACCTAGACTTTTAGTTGAAACTATAAAGGACCAATCCTTAGGAGTAAGAACAAACCAAAATAGAGAAGCCTTTAAACAAACAAACAAACAAACAAACCTGAAACACAGTGTTTAATCATCTCTATCACAGACTGGATTAAGGTTATTTGCCACTAATTTAACTGCTTTCCAAAAAAAACATAGATCAATTCTAAGGAAAATTGGCATCATTCAAAAGCTAAATAGTTGGCTATTTTGTGCACAATGTCTGGAATTTAATTTTAAAACTCACAAGATATGCCAAGAGATAAGATCAAGTAGCTGAAAATCATAGTGGAAAGAAACAGAAAATAGAAATAAATCCACAGGCTATTCAGTTACTGGAAACATTAGACACAGAGCTGTTCTGATATTAATGTATCTGTGGGTATAATGGTAAATATATAGTGAAAACTCTGATTAGTATATTTTCAAAATAGGTAGAAACGTTGAAAATTATACCTGAAAAATAGAATCCATAAAGAAGAATTAAATGGAAATACTAGAACTAAAAAATATCGTAAGTGAAACTGAGAAATCAATAGAATGTTAAACACAATTCTAATTAGTAGATCAGTAGAAAATAACCACACTGAATCAGGAAGAGTAAAAAGAGCACAAATACAGAAATATACTTCAGAGCCAATTAAGACACGATAAAAATTTCTACCATATGTGTAATTGATGTTCAGAAGATATAAATAATATTCAAAAATATGTTGATCAAGACTTTTCCAAACTGATGGAAAACCTTAAACCACAAAGAAGCTTTATGACCTACCTAGCAGGATAAATTTAAAACACATCTAAGCATACCATAAATATATATACATGTATACATGTATATATATGTGTATATAAAATGGAAAGAGAAAAAAAGAAAGTAAAAAAATAAAATAGAAAGGAAGGGTGCCTGGGTGGCTCAATCAGTTAAGTGTCCGACTCTTGACTTTGGCTCAGGTCATGATCTCACAGTTTGTGGGTTCAAGCCCACATGTCGGGCTCTGCGCTGACAGTGAAGAGCTTGCTTGGGATTCTCTCTCTCTCTCTCTCTCTCTCTCTGCCCCTCTACCATTCTCTCTCTCTCCGCCCCCCTCCCTCTCTCTCTCTCTCTCAAAATAAATAAGCTTAAAAAAAAAGGATACATTACTTTCAAAGAGGCAACAACACCTGACAGTTGGCTTTTAAACCAAAATGATTGCAGGGGTGCCTGGGTGGCTCGGTTGGTTAGGTGTCTGACTTCAGCTCAGGTCATGATCTCGCAGTTGGTGGGTTCGAGCCCTGCATAGGGCTCTATGCTGACAGCTCAGAGCCTGGAGCCTGTTTCAGATTCTGTGTCTCCCTCTCTCTCTGCCCCTCCCCTGCTTGAGCTCTGTCTCTCTCTGTCTCAAAAAGAAACATTAAAAAAATAAAATAAAATTTAAAAAAATATAAAGAAAAAATAAACCAAAATGATTGCAACCAGAAGAAACTGAGATGACATCTTTAAAGAGCTAACACAAAACAAAACAACAAAACAACAGACAAAAAACTAACCCAGAGAAAAAATAGTTTTTTTTTTTTAGTTTATTTATTTAAGCAATTTCTACATCCAACATGGGCCTCGAACTCATGACCCCAAGACCAAGAGCTGCATGCTCTACTGACTGAGTCAGCCAAGCGCCCCCAGAAAAAAATATTCTTCATAATGAAGGCTAAGTGAAGATATTTTCAGGCAAATAAAAACTGAGCAAGTTCATCATCTGCAATATGACATGTATACATATATAAAAGTGCCAATGATTGATAAAGAGTTGTATAGTGCAAGGTTAGACAAATAACAGAGTTGCCTAGAACAGTAGTTGGCAAACCATAACTTGTGAAACAGCTATTTTTAGAAAGGTTTATTGGAACACAACCATAGCCATTTATTTACATGTTGTCTATAGCTATTTTTGCACCACAATGGTTAAGTTGAGTAGTTGTGACAGATATTATATAATCCACATGTCTAAAATATTTAATATCTTGCCTTTGAGAAACTATTTGCCTCCCATGTACTAGAGACTTTAAAGGCATATTCATACATATATTTCCACTTGATTTATGACAAATGTAATACTGCTATGCAACAAGTAAAGTATGATCATTTCAATAAATCGTGCCAAGTTATACAGAAGTACTTCAAGAAATCATAATTCTCAACCCATCCTTCACATCACATTCAACACCAATTCCAAATACAGTGCAGATCTAAATATGAAAGGTCAAGTTTGTATAAGTTTTTTAATAGGAGGATATCATTATGACCTATGAATAAGCAAAGAGTTGTTGAACAGGAAATAAAGAACACCAATTGATGTAGAAACCACGGATAAATCAGAGTTCATTTAAAATAAGAATATTTTGTTTATCAAGAGATTCCATTGAGAGAAGACAATGAAAACGCAGCCTACAGATTGAATGAAGATACTATGAATTAATTAACATCTATCTAGCTGCACAAATATATGCAAAGGACTTATTATATGAATATGTAAAGACCTACTACAAATCAATGAGGAAAATACAGATTTATGAAAATATGTCACAGACTAACAGTTATCTCACAAGAAATGATATAAAATTTTAATGAACATATGGAAAAAGTGCTCAAATCAATAGCCGTAAGTCAATATTTGTGAAAAAAATGAATAAACCACAATAACATACTTCCACATTCGCAACAGAAATACATTTTAAAAACCTGACAATGAAAAGTAGTATGAAAGAGTTGGAGCAACTGGAACTCTATTACACTGGTTGAAGTATAATTCATACAACCACTTGGGAAAATTGATTGATAACATCTTCAAGGAAGAATATATTCACTGTGTGTACTCAGTAATTCTATTTCTACTGAAATATATCCATAGGTGCACCAAAGGACATGAACACAAATGTCGATAGCAATAGTACTGTAATCACTCCCAAATGGAACGCACCTAAATGGTTGTGAGTATTAGAAGGGATAAATGGGCTTAATTAATAAGACACTTTTAAACAACGAAAATATCTATAATATGCATATATAGATAGATAGATTAATTTCACAATGTTCAGTGAGGAAAACCAAACAAAAATGGCTACTGTATGATTTCAGTATCATATATTTTAAAAGCAAGCAAGATCAACCTATGAAGATAGGCTTTAGCAGAGTAGTGACCTTTGGGAAGTGGGTGTAGTTGATGTGAAGGGGCATGCAGGGACTTCTGGAGTGCTGGTGATGTTCTACTTCTTAATCAGGATGGTAGTCATACAGGTACGTTAATTTTGTGAAAATTAATTGATTGATATATTTATAATTTACGTGCTTTTTTGAATGAACGTTATACATCAACAAAAAGTTACCTTACTTAAAATGTGACCTCATCTTATACCTCAGCTATTGAAGTAGGTCATAATATTTACTATTATCACTACTATTCTGTCAAAAAAAGAATAGAGAATGTTTTTTTAAATGATTATTTTTGTACAGTAAATTATATACAATTATATATAAGATCTCACATATATTTCTAGTTATTTAATAGATTTTAACATAATCATTTATATACATTAATTTTATATATGAATAATTACATGCATAATTTCATATGTATATAACTTTCTTTTTTTTTAAGTTTATTTATCTTGAGAGAGAGAGAACGCGAGGAGGGGAGGGTCATGGAGAGGGGGAGAGAGAAAGAATCCCAAGCAGGCTCCCCACTGTCAGCACAGAGCCCAGCACAGGGCTTGAACTCATAAACTGTGAGATCCTTACCTGAGCTGAAATGAAAAGTTGGACAATTAACCGACTGAGCCACCCAGGAACCCCTAATTTTCTAAAGATACTATATTGAATATTATTTCTATAATAATGAAATAAAATAAATTAAACTTCATTTACAGTAACACAATTGGATATTTGGTCTCAGTTATGCAAGCTGTATTTGTTGATATATTTATTCTCTTCATAATTCCCTGAATTATGTGTACAACTGACTCCCAACTACAATACATTCTTCCAAATTACTCTTACAAAAGGAATCATGATAAATGCCTATTATAATTGTGATATCAGAGATTTTAGGGTTAATCTGTCTTTAGGTAAGTAATATAGCACTAACTTTGACTTTCACTTACTTTTAGACATACTTTTATACTGCAAGCAGCCTTGTAAAAAGTCGTTCTACCTTACAGATCATCAGTATCCCTGGTTTTTCATGTTAAATTAAACTTCTCTTCCTTCCAGTCCATCACCTTTCCTTGTCTTTCTTTTTTCAGTCTGTAATAATTCTTTTTTGAATGGAGTTTTCCACTTAAGTGCCAAATAATCATCCATTAGCATCTGAACTTTTATTTGTTTTCATTTGCTTGTATGCACTTGAATGACAAATTCATTCAATTATTCTTAACTTTATCCTACATAAAGAATAGGATGGGCCAAACATTGGAGGCAGAATTAGAGCTCTTTGAGCTACAAACTGTGATCATTTTTATTTTCAATTACTCCCTTAAATATTATTATATTTGAAGCAAGCTCACTACAAGCTGAAAATCTTCTACTTGTATTCAAAGATGACTATCCAAGAAGATAAAGGTTATACAAACAACATCTTAGTTTGTACTATAGCATACTTTGCAAAAAGGTCAAATGTATAAGACTTCGAACTCATCAAAACAAGGAAAGTATAATCAAAGCAAAACAAAATAAGTACCCTCTTATAGTTTATAAGGTTATATGGACCACCATAATGAGAAGGAGCCATGAGGTTCTCTTAGTCAGTGTACAAAGCAACAGCAGACATATTTTTCAGACAGAAAAGATACTAGATTATTCTTCAAACAACTCTGAATCTGATCTGTCTGAAAAATTGATAGCATTTAGAACAATTTTTAAATATAGATGGCAGAGGAGTATCGACCTCTCACCTCTCTCCCTGATTCTACCCAAAGGGATGTAAACTCCGGAAGGATGAGGATTCCTAATCACTTTATCAGTGATAAAAAGTTGTTTGAGAGGATTCGCAGCTTCTGCTATCTTGGGTGTTCTTTATTACAGGTCATATATTCTGAGTGAAGAAAAGAGTATAGGTTATTTTGGCAAAGCCCTTGAAGGCATACATATTTCATTCCATGCAACAGAGCCCCTTTTTGGTATTTACTGAAATTGTTTACAGCCTGCCTGAAAATCCTAAATTTGATTTTCAGAGTTCCCCATGCAGTTCCATCATATCATTTGCAATGCCTACTAATTTTGAGCTGTGTGGAAGATTGTGCAATATCCCAGTTTGTACCTCCCTGTTGATGTTATCTTCATTCAACTATCTGAAAGCTGAATAGCAAGCTAATATTTTTTTTTACATCATTCACAGCCAGTCTTTTAAGAAGGCAGGTAAGGAATCATTTAAATGGTATGAATACAGAGACTTTTACAAGGCTAGCTAAAAGAGACCAAACTCTCTAACTTCTATTAGGGATCAGCAAACTGTTTTCTGTAAACAGCCAGATAGTAAATATTTTAGGTTGCAGGCCACACACCTCTGTTGAAACTTCTCAACTATGCTGTAGTAGCATGAAAGCAGCTATAGCAGTCATAAATACATGAATGGGCATGGCCAGGTTTCACCAAAACTTTATTATAAAAACAGGTGTCTGGGTAAATTTGGCCAGTGGTCCATAGTTGACTGATTCCTTTTGCTAGGTCATTCCTAAAATTTTATTATTCCTTCATTGTAAGACAGTGATATTTTCTGTAATCTAGCCAACACTCTATTATTATCAGCCATCATTTACAATCTGTTAGAAATAATCTTTCAATTCCCAAAAGAGCAGTTTTCAAAAGAGGCAAAAGAAAAAAACACTGAGAGACCCAGACAGAAATAAGGCCTATATTTGGCACCAACTATTAGAACATATTGATGAAAAAAATTATTGATTGGAAATAAGACAAACCTCATTGAAATAAGAATTTCTCCAGTGACCATGTCAACTCACTTATCTATTCATTTACTCATCTATTCAGCCAGATTTTTTTGAGCCCTTATTATGTCATGAAGCATTATACTAGGTGTAAGGGTAGGACAATGAATACATGTCAGCCAAAGTCCAGGCCTTAACAAAGTTTCAGTCTAGTGGGAAATATGGACACTAGGGAAATAATTTTAAAAAATAATGAATGCTACAAACACTGAAAATGGGAGACCCTATGTAATAGGCCAGATTGGGGTGGGGTGCAGATGCTGAGAATACATCTCTGAACAAGTGATGTGGAAGACATATAATATGGAATGTCAAAGTCAGCCCGGTAAGGACAGAGAGTAGGGGCAAGGTTATTAAAGGTTTTATTATTCAAGAAGCTGTCCATTTTCTAAAGTCAGATCTTTCACATTTTTACTTAATTAAGATACTGAGGATAGCCTTGTACTTGGTACAGAATAATATTTTCCTACTGTGGGTGCTGGATGGATATTTCAGATGCTTTGGGAGAGAAATAAAAATTTGTGCAACCCCCTTGAATGAGCTCTCTTGGACTCTAAGCCAAAATTTTGCCTAGTTTCATGTTTGACTTTCCTCTGTTTAGCAAATGCAATTAGTTTATTCAGACTAAATGAAAAACATGAGGGGAAATTTTAGCCAGTGAAAGTTAAGAGATGAACATTGACCAGAAAGGAAAAAAGAACAAAAAAGAAAGAAAAGAAGAAAGAGAGGAAGGAACGGAGGAAGGAAGGATGGAAAAAAAGTCTTGGTGTGGAGAGATCCTGACTAGTGACTAATAGCAGAAAAATATCTTCAGTTTATTTCTGAAGAGCTTTAAAATTAAAATGCCACCCAAAAGGCATTTGGGGAATTGTTTGGTGAGTAAATGTCATATCTGTAAGAAGAAAGACTAATAGACTCTCTGAACTGTAATGGCCTGGCCTCAGTAAAATACACACTCAATTTTTATAAGACTTATTCATAGTGTAATGGGTAAAACTTTTGTCTTGAAACTATAGTGTCCCTGATAAATATTGCACTTGTTTCTTTATGTTACAGTATTTAATACTCTGTATATTGTGGGTGATACACCCAGGTTTACAAGACTTGGGTCAAGAGAATTGGTACAACCCCGAGGCTTGCTTTATGATCCTATCTGACATTTTCATTCAGCAGCCATGCCTGCAACTTCAGAAAACAGTGTAACATAAAAGGGCAAATGCATTTATACAATCATCATCTCTTTCATCACACATCTATATGGCTGTGAGGGTCACCAAGGCTCAGCAGTCCTGAGGTCCCAAATGCAATATCTATCCTCAAGTCTCCTGGAGAGATTTCCAACTCAGATCTAATAGAGCCTGTTACATCTAGGCAGTTATTTCCTAAATGGAATTTTAGTGCATCATGCTTGGTGGGGGAATCACTGATGAATTTTTAAAGATAATTAATAGAAGCTTTGACATCAATATCAACAAGCACACATTGAGGAACCAGCTCTACAGGACAGTACACTGGGAAAACTATTTCAAATTAAGTTACTGCATTTGTCTTTAAGAGCTCATACCATGCAAACAGCAATCCACAGATGGTTGATCCACAGATAATTCCTATACACAATCAGATTGCTAAATGCATTTAATTAAAAATATTAGAAACTTAGTGCTAAGAATTTTCTGATAAAATGCAATTATTCACAAGTGAAGGTACTGTATTAGATAATTAATTCTACAGCTGGGTTCATTAGAATCTTCACTTCTGGATCTGTCAATGAATGGGGAAAATTTCAAGGTCCTCCTTTTCAGACTAATCCTTACTTCCTGGTAAATGAACAGAGTGAGTGGTGACGGAGTGAATGAAGCAGGAAAGGAGGGAAAGAAGAAAGGTAGGGAATTTAAAGGCACCATAATGTACTGGTCTATAGCTTGACATTAGGATTATATTGTGGGAATTCAGAAACCTCTCTCTAACATGCATTCACTGTGTGTCTTAGGCAATGTATTTAACCTCATTGGGTCCTCACTATATTCATCTACAAAATGGGCTTATTAATGTACCTACACCATTAGGCAATTTGACAGGATTAATTACAGCTATATATGCTTAGTGCTTTGAACAGTGGCAATCACACTGTAAGTGCTGTGTAAGCGTTCACAATTAACATTTCACTCTTCTCTAGTTTAATCTCTTTTAGGCCCAGAGGCTCTTTTCAGAACCATAACCCTTTAGAATGTGACCATTTTAGAAAGAATATAAAGTTGTGATCCAACATTTAGGAACTACTGCAGAAAGCAGTTTGCACATAGATCGTCTTGTTGAATATTTAGCATTGTATTTCTTTTTTTTTTCAATATATGAAGTTTATTGTCAAATTGGTTTCCATACACCACCCAGTGCTCATCCCAAAAGGTGCCCTCCTCAATACCCATCACCCACCCTCCCCTCCCTCCCACCCCCCATCAACCCTCAGTTTGTTCTCAGTTTTTAAGAGTCTCTTATAGCATTGTATTTTTTAGCATTTGAGTTGTATTTAACATTTGTGGTAAATGATAAAAAGTGTTAGGAAGGATAGCAAAACTGAGAAAGCGGTATAGTTATAATATTTTTTACCACAATTTCTTTTTCTAGGTTGCAAGTGCTCTATATTTGTATTTTATAGACAGTAATTAAACCATAAGCTAAATTATGGATGCCATAATTTCTTTAAGCATACATGCATACATACATACATACATACATACATAAAAATGAAGTTAGGATCTTTTAGTACCAACTGTATCTGCCTCATCACCCTTCATGGAGCTGGAATGGCCACCAGGTGGCACTCAGATTTCAAATTGCTTTGCAAATTGGAGAAGACCTCTAATTTCCCAAAATGCTATTGTCCCCTAAACTTTGTTATACTGCAGAATAGCTCTTTCTCTCTCCTTACGTGTCTAAATACTTGGAGGTTCTATAATCTTCACTATACAATCAAATTAATACTTACCCTTTTAAATATAGATTAAATAATATACACACATTAGTTCTATTATGATACAAATAGTAAGTATTTTATTTTCATCCTGTAACCCAAAATGCTTTAAGGAAAGAAACTGCCTTGAAGACATTCCAAAGATATCAGTCTTAATATCAGTCCTTCTAAACTGACACTGGAAGAAAACATTAATTTAAAAGATTAGAATTTGAAAAATCACTGTTAAAACTTTCTGTGCTCATGTTCTGCATTCTGCATTCATTGGTTTGTAACATTAATGGGCATGTTTTAAATATCCACTACTGATTATGATTTTCTAAAACATCCACTATCTCCCTACAACGGTCATATTCAAAAGACAAGCATGGTATGAGAGAAACATGGTTCAGTGAATAAGAAAGGAATCACAGAATCATAAAACAAATATACTGGGCTTTCTGTTTCAGGATTGAATGAATTTGAGGAAATTGAAAGGAATTTTCAAATGTCAGAAAATGCCAGTATACTAAAATTGTTAGACAAGGCATAAGCATTAAAAGGATACTTCAGTTTCAATAGATAAGCCAAACTAAAATGCATACACAATTCAAAGTTTAAATTTATTGAAATCTGGTTATATTTGAAACTGGATACATGTATTTATTATTTTTTTTAAATTTTTTTAAATATTATTTTTGAAAGAGAGAGACACACAGAGTATAAGCAGAGAGGTGCAGAGAGAGAGGGAGATACAGATTCTGAGGCAGGCTCCAGGCTCTGAGCTTTCAGCACAGAGCCCAACACAGGGCTTGAACCCACAAACCGTGAGATCATGACCTGAGCCAAAGTCAGATGCTTAACTGACTGAGCCACTCAGGTGCCCCCAACATTGGATAAGTATATTTAGAGTTTATTCATTCAGTCTCCAAAAATTTATTAAGGACATACTATGGGATGTTCTATATAATGGAGATAAAAGAAAGGCTTAAAATAAAGTCTCATTTCACAAGTGACTTATATTATATTGAGTTCCATGGATACTGGTCAGGAACATAAGTGAAATAATTTCTGAAAATAACAAGTGATATAAAGAAAACAAAACAAAGTGGTCAGAGGAGAGACTTTTAAAGGGCTTACATTAGGCTAAGATATGTCTGATCAAGAGGAAAAAGCCACATAAATCTTTACAAGGAGTATCTACAGTCAAAGCAGCAAGCTGGGTTGGTATGGCATGTGTGTATAGCAGCGAAAGCCTTTGTGGCTAGAACTCAATATGTTTTTATTAGAAAGAAAGAGTAGTAGGCAAGAACTAGCTAATGGAAAACCAAAGGCTAGGCACTGTCATACAACTTGGCTTATCTTTATTGTCTTTAATGTATGATGTACATTTAGAAGCAGGTCAGTACCATGGTATGAATTATAAGATCACTCTGGCTGCTACTGCAATAGTATAGAGAGGCATGATGCTAAACTAGAGTGGTGACAGTCAAAATGGAGAAGACTGAGGGGTAAAGAAATGAAAATGTTCTGGAACAATGGCAAGGTTTGGGGTTGACCAACTAAATGTAAAATTTACTAATGAAACTTTGGAAGAAGAGTATAGTTCAGGGAAAATCAGAAATTTTCAGCCATGTTATATCTCAAATTCCTATTAGAATTTCAAATGAAATTGTTAATTAAATAATTGTTAAACAATAAGCTGTGGGGGGAAATCTAGAATGGAGATAAACATTTGGAGAAATCTAGAGCAAAGAGGCAGATATATGGAACTCACTGGTTGAGGGAGAAGAGATAAAGTGTCAGGAAGAAACTTGAGGTCATGCCAACATTTGTTGCTTGAGCAGATGTTTTTTTTTTTTTTTAATTTTTTTTTCAACGTTTTTTTTATTTATTTTTGGGACAGAGAGAGACAGAGCATGAACGGGGGAGGGGCAGAGAGAGAGGGAGACACAGAATCGGAAACAGGCTCCAGGCTCCGAGCCATCAGCCCAGAGCCTGACGCGGGGCTCAAACTCACGGACCGCGAGATCGTGACCTGGCTGAAGTCGGATGCTTAACCGACTGCGCCACCCAGGCGCCCTTGAGCAGATGTTTAAAAATGTACCAGGATTTGGGGGCAACTGGGTGACTCAGTAGTTTGAGTGTCTGACTCTTGATTTTGGCTCAGGTCATGACTGACTCTTGATTTCAGCTCAGGTCATGATCCCAGGGTCAAACCCGACGTCAGTCTCCGTGCTGAGCGTGGAGCCTGCTTAGGATTCTCTCTCCCTCTGCCCCTCCCCATTTGTGCACTCTCTCTCTTTCTCTTTAAAATATAAAGAAAGCAAGAAAGAAATATGTACCAGGATTTGTTTTCGGTATGGTAAGACATGCAGTCACAGAAATGGCTCTCATGAAGGAAGATTTACAAATCCCTAGAAACCGGAGGCACAGCAACCATGCAGAGCCACAAGGGGAAGAAGCAAGGTTGGTCAGAGGGTAGAGAGAGTGAAGGAAAGGGTGAGCTAAAGCATGTGGGTTTTTCTGGAAGAAAGGAATGAGTCAAAGTAAGCAGGCTTAACATGGTTAGTTGGAATAATCTGTGCAGACTCTGGGTATAAAGGTTTCCCTAGTTGTCTGGTACCTGACCTGGGGTAATTGGGGCAGAGGATATTAGACTTGAGTGTAAGAGCCCTGTGGGAGCCTGAACTGGTTGGTGGGGTAAGAGCTTTGGATTGGTTGAAAGGAGCACTCACTGGAGCACCTGGGTGGCTCAGTTGGTTAAGTGTCCAACTTTGGCTCAGGTCATGATCTCATGGTTTGTGAGTTCGAGCCCCGTGTCAGGCTCTGTGCTGACAGCTCAGAGCCTGGAGCCTACTTTGGATTCTGTGTCTCCCCCTCTCTCTGCCCCTACCGTGCTCATGCTCTGTCTTTCTCTGTCTCTCAATAATAAATATATGTTAAAAAAAAATAAAAAAGTAAAAAGAAAGAAAGGAGCACTCACAGAACAGTCATTTGCTGTCTTTAGGGATTTGCTACCTTAGAGGAGCAGCCTCTCTTAGGATCAGAAAAACCTAAGATGTCAAAGTATTATAAAACATAAAATAAAAAACATGACTAATATATAAAGTTTTCTAAATACAGAAGAAAATAAGGAAAATGTGGTGTCACAGGGGAAAAATATAAGTTGCAAGGACAAAGGAATTTTCAGCTATGTCAAAAATGAGTGAGAGCAGAAGAGATAAGAAAAAAGGTATGGTGGACATCAGTAATGTTCTAATGACCTTGAGAAGAAAAATTTCAAAGGAGTTGTGAGACTGAAGCCCTGTCAAAATGAGTTGAGATCACAACGCAAGTAGGGAAGGTGCAATAGACAGAATCTTGGTAAGAAGGAAAAAAAGAAATGGTGTGTAAGGTCACTAAATTTTGTTTCACTACCTGGGTCTCAAACTTCGTTTGGTGACCTCCACTTATGAGACCCTCGGTTTTACCAAAAGGATGCTGAATGTGAACTTACCCTCTTCTCTTTGCTCTCTCAGCTCCCAGAACACGGACAGAGCCAGTGTTTTACAACAGAGGCAGGATATTATTAGAGTTTTCTAGCTCCAGAGAAAAGACCTAAAGACATTGGCATGTGGGTTTTCAAACAAATGGTCCTCTCAGATGATCCTACAGGGAAGCTCAAATTGACAAACCCTACCAACACACCCAGGGATTCCAAAAAGAATTTCAGTTACTCCTTCTTTATGTAGTCCCTGCTGTGTAGTACCTCTCATATGACAGATAATAAGACTCTAGATTTCAGACCTAGACTGCCTGGATTAAAATCACAATTTCACCACTAACTACATGGTATCTTGAGCAATATACCAAATTTTCCTTATCTCTAAAATGAAGATTATAAACTTACTACCTCATAGAGTTGTGTGAAGTTAATGAGTAAACAGAAAAGAAGGTCTTAGTAAGCATTATATCAAAGTCACAAATTAATATTATTGTTTTATGAGTCCAGATGGGGACAACACAGAAAATGAAAAGAAAGAATTTAGAGAATATAGAATATTGAGGGAAAAAATAAAATAAAACTATATTAGGATTCTCAAAGACATAAGAAGATACTGAAGCCATAAAATGATTTAAAAAAAAGATTCTCTAGATAAACTAGAGAACAACAATAAAAAAATTGAAAATAGAAAATTTAGAGTAGAAATGAAAAATTCAACAGAAATATTGGAAGATAAATTTGAGAAAATCTTGAGGAAAAAAAAAGGAGCAAAGAGAAAATGAGATAGTAAATAGGAAAAAAAAAGTGTAGAGAATTAGAAGACCAATCCAGGAGGTTCAATGTAAGGTTCTTCTCTGGTATCTCAAATGAGAGGGATACTGATGGAAAAAAGTGTTTAGGTAACATTGGAAACATATGGGATAATTTCCAAGATTTGAAGGGCTTGAATTTCCAGAGTAAAATCATCCCACCGAGTGCCCAGCACAATGAATGAAATTGACCCACACATTATACTATTCTGGCAGAATGGAATTTTTTGCACACGTGAAAAACGAAATTTTAATGTGTACTTTTTGAAATTGAAATATTAAAAGTGACAGAGGTCTTTTTATTTACACCAAAAAAGTAGGTGCTTCACAAGCAAGGTGGTAGTGGGTGCAAATAGAAAGGTGGAAATAGAGGCAGATCTCTGAATTCTAAAATTATTGTTCATTCCAAAAGGAGAGTCATCACCTTGAATAGAAGCTGAAACAGGAGATTAACAGTGCAATTGTACAGTGGGTGAGTGTGTGTAAAAAGTGCCAAAGGAAGGGGGTCACTGATAAAAACTAATCAAGTGAAAAGTCTTCAGATAGGCAAGCCTTCATATACATAGACTTAATGTTGAGCATTGCATTAGAGTTCTCCAGAGCATCAGAATGAGTAGGAAATATATATGTGTGTATATATGTATAAAGAGATTTACATTAAGGGAATGACTCACAGGATTATGAAGGCCGCAAGTCCAAAATGTGCATGGTAGGCTACAAGTGGCAGGCTGGAGACCCAGGGAAAAATGATGTTGCAATTCAAATAGAATGCCATGAGCTGGCAGAATTCCTTCTTGCCCAGGGGGAGGGTCAGTCTTTGTTCTTTTAAGGTCTTCGCTGAGTGGATAAGGCCCACTAACATTGTGGAGGGAAATCTGCTTTACTTAAAGTTCACCAGTTTAAATCTTAATTCCACACCAAACAACAATAAAACAAAACAAAATAAAAAAAACACCCTTACAGAAACATCCAGAACAATGTTTGATCAAACAATCTGGGCACCATGGCTAAACCAAGCCAACACATAACATTAACCAACAAAAGTATTAAATTAGGGATGCCTGGATGGCTCAGTTGGTTAGTGACTTGACTCAAACCCCGAGTCAGGCTCTCAGCCGACAGGGCTGAACCTGCTTGGGATTTTCTCTCTGCCCCTCCCCTGCTCTCTCTCTTTCTCTCAAAATAAATAAATAAACTTTACCAAAAAAGGTATTAAATCAGTGCTTTTTCCCCACAAGTTTTTACCTCAAAATCATCACTTTAATAGACCTTTGTATCCCTTTTGCTTGAATTTAATTGTTCTATACTCCATCACATATTGTATACTCAGTATCTTATATGGTATTCAGTGTATAATATTTATCAAACTCACAGCATTTAGAAGTGAATTAAAATGGAGTCAGTCACTTTCATCCCTTGACCATGAACACCTGAACTACTGTTCCTCTAACCACCTACACAATGTGCAGAACACCCTCCCTCTTCCACATTCAAGGATGCTTGGGTTACATTGGACTACCCTGGGTAGTCTAGGTCAACCTCCTTCTTTTAAGATCAGCTGATTACCAACCTTATTTACATTTACTACTTTAAGTCTCCTTTGCTATATAATAAAATATACTCAGAGTTTCCTACGAATTAGGATGTAGACTTCTTCATTCTGCTTGTCATAGCTACAATCAATCTCCTAGAGGCAAATGGCAGCTGCTTTCTAGACAGATCCTATGTGCTCTGCAACTCTCACATACTCCTTTTCCACTCATTTCCAGGTGACTAACTTGGTCTTTATGAGCATCTGAGATTATGATCCCTGTTACAAACGTACATGTGTTTTTGAAACACAAGGAGCTGTCTTTTAGAAGGCAGTTGCTTCCCCAACTTTCATAAGCTCCTTAATTATAGAAAATTCTGGAGTGACACCTGGATTTCCTCCTAAGGCTTGATCTTTCTTTTTTTCTTTTCTAGTTGACCACAGTGGAAAGAAGTCACTGGAAATAAGAAAATTCACATTTTTTTTTATTAACTCCTAGGAACCAGCAACTTTGCTAAGTACGGACATGTATAGTACCAAGTTTTTGGTTGACTTAACCTGGACCACAACTGCCTTTGCATCAAAAGTTTGCAAAAGATTCAACTGAAAGTTAAGCAGTGTCTTAATTCCAAAGACCGAGAAGACACCAATATCAGAGAAAGAGGAAATCGTTTCTGAGGTAATTCTACCCAGCTACCCACCTGAGAATTCACATGAACAAGTTTTTTTGTGAGCGATGGTAGGACATGATCTCTGAGTTAGTATGATGCTTGATACAGAGTGTATACTCAAAAGATGTTGTTGAATGAGTAACATTTGAAATATTTCTTGAAATGATTTGTGTGTTTTCTTTTTTTGTTATTTTGTTTTCTGCTTTTGTTTTGTGTATGTGTTTATCTGTTTGTGTATAAAGACAAATAAATTTTCCTATCTTTTTTTTGTAGTCTATTAAATCTAGGCTTCTTAGAGGGAAAAGGTATCCATATTCAGAGATTGAGAGGAAAGAGAATAAATACTAACTTTTCACAATCATCCCATCCCAGGAGAATACTAAACCTGAATACTTAACACTTATTTCGCTGCAGAGCAAGGAACCACAAATTCTCCTAATCTAGGGAATTTCCAAAGCAGTCAATATATAATGTATATGTTGTTTTCCAAAACCGTTATGCACAGCAGGGACAGAGGAATACATTGTGGAGCCATTAAGCAAATAAAAAGTATGCCTCAGAGTGAAATTCTGC
The DNA here is from genome assembly GCF_023721935.1 of Panthera uncia. NCBI lineage: Eukaryota > Metazoa > Chordata > Mammalia > Carnivora > Felidae > Panthera > Panthera uncia. The sequence continues at coordinate 47,637,434 of NC_064812.1, read as the reverse complement.
ACTGATATACAGTATGTTACTGTAGGATGCCTTCGCTCTCTTTCCTGATGGAGTTAAACGGGCACTTGGATTCAACTGGAAATCTGAGAGAGAGGGAGAGAAAAAAAAAAAAGAGAGACTCACAACGTTACAATTTTCATTCTATTTTGTGCCAGGCAAATTTGAGATCTGAGTATTTTGTGAGGGTTCTCCCTTGGTCTCCTGCCCCAATGTGTAGGCTCCAGGAGGCAGGAGAGAGTTACAGCTGCTGTTCAGTACTTCCTTTAAAAGGAAAAACTGTAATGGGATATACTTGAAAAAGACTTTCTCCCATGATGCCTAATTACAAAGGTGGCTACAAACTTTAAAAGATTTTATGGAAGTATGTGGATTATTTAAAGTTTCTAAGCATATATTCCAGATTTTCCTTCTATGTGATTTAATTAGAAGTCTCTACACGTCGTTTATTTTGAGCCATATTTTACAATGAAATATATAAAGTGGTGTGTGCATATGTATATATACCTGCTATATATGTAACCTATTTAAGCAACATAAATAGTAAGTATTCCATATGTTATGGAGGATTCCACTCTTACCTATAGTTTCTAGCATTTCTCTTCTTACATCTTCTACCTAATGTGTATATAGAATGAATAATTTTGGCAACACATACAGTTTAGCCTGACTTATTTCAGAGGAGGTAGCCTGCCCATTGGCAGGGAGCCTTCCCTATTTGCAAGTGTTCTACTGAATAATGCCCCAGACTAAACTGATCTAAAAAGAGAATTTTCTAATTGAACTAATTGAACTTTTCTATTAAATGGCTATGATATGATTTTACCCTAGTCCTCCACATGTAAAATCATCATTCAAAAATTTACATTTACTAGAAGTGAAAGTATGACTGCCTTCTTGCTAAAGTTTTTGAATATGGTTTTACTATTGCTCTTCATTTAGCTGTTATAAAGGAAGTTTTAAAGGCCATGAAGAGAATGAGAAAAGTAATTAGAATCAGTTTTTCTCATCTAATAAAAAGTTTCCAAAATTATAATTTTATATGTAAAAAAACAGTATTGAACATATATATAAATATGTTCATACATACTGCTTTTTAACAGCAGACATTTAAAAATATGTACTGTTAAGTATAGTCAGCCAAGAACCAGAAATCTTTGGTTTTGCAAAAATTGATGAAATGCATGAGGCAAAAAGTAAACTACTTAAATATGGTCCCTTTTCTGTAACCCAGGACCCTGAAAATCCCTATTGAGGTAATTGGATTATCCCACCAACTACAGTCCCTAGCAACTTTCTCCTCACTACAATTCATCTTCTGTGCTGCCTCCAGAATTATTTTTTTAAGACAAATATAATATGCCACCCACAACAGTTTACCCTCAAGCTTTTCATTGACAGGACTGTATGGAGACTTCAGTGTTTATCAAAAAAGCTGTGAGTGCCTCACTGCCTGTTTCCAGATAGGCTTAACATCCAGTATAGTCTATGACTCAGTGAGGACACATTTGGGAGAGAAAGGAATCTCAAGTAGTAATTACCCTGGGACAACAGGCAAACTGGAAATGTTTGTTGAAAGCTTACTGGTCTGTTAAATTAAAAAATCTGAAAAATACAAGTGTTTTATTACTTATTTAGTTTTCAGCTATTTGGATATACATTTACTCAACAAATATTTATGAATGCTTACTCTATGCCAGTCATTCTGCCAGGGGCTGTGACTACAAAGATGAGCAAACTGCAGTTGTTATCTTTGAGGGGTAAGGCCGAGTGCTTGTAAATTTACTGCATTGATGGCAAAGGCCCACTCTTGTTCTTGACACAGCTGTCTCAGGAGGTTCCATGTATTCCATCTCGTTGCCTTCTTGCTTTTCTTTGGTCTTACTTAATGATTTATTAAGTACTGTTTTATTAAGTACTGATTTATTAAGTAGCCTGTGTCTTCAAATTTCTTTTGTGAACATATTCACATAGTAGGTATTAACTATCAGTGAAATTCATTCTAGTCACTGATTAAAATTGAGACAATACATTTCATTATATTTTTCAATGCTGTAGGTAAAAATGCAATGACAAGGGAATATTCTTTGAGGAACAGGAAATTACAAATAGTTTAATACCTTCACTCTTTTTAATTTGATGCAATAAATGGGCATCTTATTAAAGCTCAACTTATAGAGAACATGCTTGTAATCCATTTTCAATAACTTTTTAAAGAAATTCATATAAAGGTAATTCAATAATATTAAAGAAGTTGTAAGAATAAGAAAAAATACATACTAGTTACACAAACACTATTTAGATGAATTTTGCCTTACTTCTATCTAACTTGTTCTTTACATATTCATTTTACCTAATTATAAATATAATTTCTCAAAACTTGCCTTCTGTAAATTAAAAATTTGACTTACAATGAATATTTATATGCTTCTACATCATGCTTTATTACCATAGTGCTCTCATTATATTCCAGAGAGTATGGATACACTACATTTTATATATTTCTCCATTTCAGGTCATCTAGATAATTTCTATTTTGTTTTTTTACGTTATAATCATTAAAATGGTGAATTACCCAATGACTGTGTTTTGTTTACATTTGGGATTGGTTCCTTAAGATAGACTAAAATTATGCATTCTTTGAGTTCTGAACTTTTTCCAAAATTATGGCTTCAAGCTACATAGCTACAAGCAATGCATAGAACACTAATTTATAGACTCACAGCAATCATAGATACATCATGTTATAGTTTTTCTAATACCATAGAAAAAATGGTACCATATTATTTCAACTTAGATTCCTTTAAAGTTTATTGTGATGAAATATTTCTCCATATTTTATTCCTTTAAATTCTTCTATATGGTATTCCTTAATAAATGTTAATGTTTTAAAATAAACCAGTACTATAATCCCCATTTTTTTCCATTAATGGATGCTGAGATATCATTAAGGTTGATCAAATGAGCAAATGATTATTTATCATTGTGTGGAATTATATCCACATACTCCACAAACAGTGTGAAAGCACTCAATATTTACAGGATGATTTGTGTGTGTGTGTGTTAAGAGCAAGTTGGTTTTTCAATAATTAATTTTGAAATTGTTTATTGGGCCTTTTAAAGGATTTTGCTAGGAGGATTTTGTTTCATGTGTGTGAGTTTTCCTAAAGAGGTCAGTCACCGAGTATCCTCTTCCAATAGAAAACTTGGAGAAGGAAAAATGCTCATTTGGTTAGCAACTTTAATAAAAGCTTATAGGAGACACTGTTAAAGACTGTTGTAAGGTAGGAAAATCAATACCTGTGGTACCTTAAAAAAGGCATATCCGATTTCTGTATAACAAGCTGCAGTACAGTTTTGTTTTCCAATATCAGAAAAACATGACTTCTTTATATTATAAAGCCACTGCATATCATTCTGGTATGTCTTTGCCTGTTTTGTGTACAATTGTCTAAATTCAGCTCACTAACAACAGCTACTTAACAAAAATGTTGCTGTCCATTTTCTCAGCATTAAATAAGCAATTTGGCACTTAACTATGCATTGTTTCCACAATGATAAATGGCTTCATTAGGTATTATACTGGTGCCCGTGATTTTATTGCGCCATATATGTAATGCTCACTGATACTGATGAGAATTGACATGACAGAACTCTAATTTGTAGATGGAAGAGCTTCCTTGTTGCTATGCAGTGTCTATCACTAAGCAATACAGTGTTAGTTTTGCTGATTTTTTTAACTTTCAACACAAAACATTTAATAACAGGCAAACTTCCTTCTTACATGGTAAGAAATTATGTAAATTATGTAAGTATATGTAAATGTAATTTATGTAAATAGCTAAATTTGTACATGAATGTAAATATATAAAATTTATAATTTATACATTACAATAATTGCATGTAATCTATGAAGTACTGTAGCAGAAAATACCTACAAATCCACCATCTGCCCAGAACTAGAATATCCTCAAAATCTCTGCCTTTTTCCCTGTGGGCTTTTTATCCCATTCTCTTAATTTTCCATTATGAAAGTAGCAACTGGCCTGTATTCTGCAGTCATTCTTTAGATATTTTTAAATCAGTTTTTAGTTTTATATATGTGTATATTTATAGGTATAGTGTGTGTATATATACAAATTATATTGTCTAGTTTTGCTTCATATGAGTTTTATAAAAGAATATTGTACTGTTTGTAATCTTATGTAATTTGCTTTTTCCTCAGTATACTATAATTCTAAGATTCATTCACATTATTTTTTACAAGAGCATTTAATTAATTTTCATTACTTTTTAGTATTTCATTGGGTGATTATATTACATATCAACACATATACAGTAATGTACATATAATATAATAATCTGTATTATAGGATATGGCATGTACAACATATAATATTATATATTATTTTATAATATGTGTCAACTACCCCAGGAATATGACACAAGGAGTGTTGCAAACAACAGACATAATTTATGGTTATAGCTATACTAACTGAACTAATACTCTAACTGAACACACTAGCTGAGAGAGACTGGGTAATATAAACAACTATGTTCTGCTTTTCTTAGACTAGTACAGGATTAAACAGCATTTATGGGTAAGCTCTGCATGAACCTTACTAAATTCTCACCTAACTTTCTTTTCAAACATTTTTCTCTTTTTTTTAAATTTGGTTTTAAGTTTATTTATTTTGAGAGACAGACAAGAGTGTAAGTGGGGGAGGGGCAGAGACAGAGGGAGACACAGATTCTGAAGCAGGCTCCAGGCTCCAAGCTACCAGCACAAAGCCTGACAGCGGGGCTCGAACTCACAGACCGCGAGATCATGACCTGAGCCGAAGTCAGATGCTCAACCGACTGAGCTACCCAGGCGCCCCTCAACCTTTTTTCTTCAAATGTGTAAAAAAGTATATAACTTAAAAATTACTTACAGTGAACACCTACATAATCATCACTTAGGTCAATAAATAGAATATTGTCTCCATCATACCCGGAGTTCATCACTATCCTAGCCTTATGATAATGATTTCTTTGCTTTCTTTAAAATTTGAACACTTAAGTGTACAAAACAAACACTTTGGGTAAGTTTGACATATGGTGAACTTTAGGTAAAAATGTTTATACTTTATGTCTGGATTTTTCACTCAAAATTATTTTGGTGAGTTTCATCCTCATTGTTTTATGTAGCAATGATTTATATATTTACATTTTTTAACAGTATTTTCCCAAGGTCAGAAAGATATTTTCTGATATTATTTTCTGAAAGCTTTGTAATTGTGTTTTTCATACTTTAAGTTATGAAATATACCTGTGATTGATCTTTTGTGCATAGCATGATAGAGGTCAAAATTATTTTGTCTTATTTTTCATGTTTTATACCATATAAATGTATCCATATGTCATATCCAATATGGCAATAACACTTATTGAAAAGACTTTCCTTCACTTATTGCTTTTTAGGGCTAGTTTTGTCATAAATCAAGCACCCCCATATACTCGGTTATGTAGGAAGCTCTATTGTATTTATTTATTTATCCTTGTACTAACACTACACAACTGAATAATGTTCTGTAATATATTTTAATACACAGTGAGCTATCCACCCACGTTGTGTTTTTCAAGTAATTTCATATCTTTCTAATATGTAAATATTAGAAAAATTATTTGAAGTCTCAAACTACTGCTGGTATATTGATTTGGGATTTCATAGAACATATAGATAAGCTGGGGGGAAATTTATATAGTGAACATGTTTTTTTTCTGATATCTGAACATGAATTAACATTCAACAGTTATACTATGTTTCTACAGTCTGTATTTGAAAAATGTTATTTATCTTTTGCTAGATTTATCCCAAGTACTTTGTATATTTTTATTACATTATGGCAAACTTTTTTAAATATAATATTTAGCCTTTTACTATAATACATAATATAATTGATTTTGGTGTATTAATGTTCTCAGAAACTCCTTTAAACTTTTTAATTAATTTTAATAGTAGCTATAAATTCTCTGTGATTTCTATGAACATGATCATATCATCTGAGACTAATACAAGCTTTGCTTCTGTCTTTGAATGTTTATACTGTTATTTATTATTCAAATATTCATTTATTTATCTTCCTATTTATTATTTAAACTCTACCAGCTCGGACATGTGGTGATATATTTTTTTTTTAATTTTTTTTTTAACATTTATTTATTTTTGAGACAGAGAGAGACAGAGCATGAACTGGGAAGGGTCAGAGAGAGGGAGACACAGAATCTGAAACAGGCTCCAGGCTCTGAGCTGTCAGCACAGAGCCCGACGCGGGGCTCAAACTCATGGACCGCAAGATCATGACCTGAGCCAAAGTTGGCCGCTCAACCCACTGAGCCACCCAGGCGCCCCATGTGGTGATATATTAAATAGAAATGGTGATAATAGCTATCTTTACCTTGATCTCTATCTGAAATGGAAAACTTTCAATGTTTCAGAATTATATATAATGTCTATGGTAAATTTTCTGTAAATGCTTTCTATCAGATTGAAGAAATTCACTTCTATTCCTTGTTTGCTGAGAGATTTTATCATGAAATATGTTGAATTTTGTCAAATGCCTTTTCTTTATCTGTTGAGACGGTTTTATCTACTTTTTTTTTTGTTATTGTGTAAATTACATTGTTTGTTTTTTAACTTGATTTTTGAAAGTTAAATCAGATTTCAGTCCCAGAAAACAAAAACTAATGTAAAAATGATTCTTCTATTATTTTCTCTTCTCTCTTCCTTTGTCCATTTTTCCCCCCACTGTCATCATTACCTATTGATATCCCATTTCTACAGAGTGGCTCTCAGTGGACCACGATCCTAAACAATGATATAACATGATATTTATCCACAACAAATATATAGTGCTTTGCAGTTTAAAATGTGCCTTTTTATACATAATCTTTTAAAAATTCTCATCACAATAGAGTGAAGCAAACATTATTAACTCCACTGTAAAATGTATAAAACTCAGTTTAAGAGAAGTAAAATGACTTATCTGATGCCACATTCTGAAGACTTGGGATTTAAATCAATGTTCTCCAATCCCAAGTTCCATGGTAGGAGTAGGATACTTTGATATTTGATAACAGAAGACTTACTTATACTTACTTATACAAATTACTTCTGGTGTCATCCAGTTCAATTCTAGTACTAGTCATGAATAGTGTTACACAGAAATTAAAATAGATCACATAAAATGATAATAGTAAATGATCCTTCATTTAACAAATACTGTGTCACTAATATAAAATATATGTAATAAAGACATAAATGCTATTAAAATCAGCAAAACTTAATCTCTTATCTCTAGTCCATGTAACCAGTGGATAGTTCCTCCTCTTTTGAACAATATATGATAGAATAACACACTATGATCAAGCTCAAAAAAAAAAAAATGTGGATTAGAATGGCAGTCACTAGTTGGTGAACTAAAAGTAATATTTTTTATAGAAACCATACTTACCCAGATAAATATCTATATTTATTAATTCTCAGGTCTTTGTACAGCTTCATCAATCTGTCCAGTCCTTTGTTCATCAATCTGTCCAATCCTTTGTCTGTTCAAAGAGTACACTCTGTGGGCAAAAAGTGTCTGCCCACAGAGTGTACTCTTTGAACAGACAAAGGACTGGACAGATTGATGAAGCTGTACAAAGACCTGAGAATTAATAATTAACGATCTTAACTAAACAATTATCTGCCAAACTATATTTTAGTCATCTCTACAAAATATAGCTTTCTGATATATGACCCTTGAGGATAAACAATGAAATTTCACTTCCAAATTTTTAATTTTTCTATTTTCCAAATATCATGGAATACTTACCATTGCTTTTTTCCATATTTCCTGCATAAAAAATGTTCAAATGTATATATTATTGCTATATATCAATATTATTGTGGTATCTCTCTCTTAGTGGATTTATAACATTATAGTATCATCCTTTGTTTATATGCTTGCTTTCCCAGTGATACAGACTTCCATACTAATCTTTATATTCAGAGTGTCTGTGACAGACTCATGCAGACAGTTAAACATTCAGTATTTGTTCAATTAAATGATAAATAACAGAGTTAAGGAAAGGAAGAAATGTTTCCCAAATATTGTATAATTTAAAACTGAAAGAAACTAAATGTATATTTTGGGTAATAAGCATTACATTTAGTTCTCTATTTCTTTCATGATATATTCATCAACGTCCCCTCTATCTGTCTCTATCCACAAACACACATACACACACATACACAGCAAAAGCAAGAGCAGAAAGAAATAGAAATTTGATTTAAAAGCTATCTCTAAAATATCATAAGAACAAAACACAGAAAGATTTTGAGCATATTTATTGACCATTATCTTAAAAAAATTTTTTTTTAAATTTTATTTTAGAGAAGGAAGAGCAAACAGGGGAGAGGGGCAGAGGGAGAGAGAGAGAGAATATTTTAAGCATGCTCCAGGCCCAGCATGGAGCCCAATGCAGGGCTTGATCCCATGACTCTGGGATCATGACCTGAGCCGAAATCAAGTGGACTCTCAACTGACTGAGCCACCCAGGCGCACCTGGTCATTTTCTAATTAGAAATGCAGTGTTTATCTGTTGTAGGAATTGTTATATATCTCACAGAGACAAAAATGTGCATTTTGGTATATTTACTACCCCTCCATTTGTAGGCAATTTAAAGAGAGATTGTGAACACAGGCTAAAAATAAGTTCATCATATGATTGAAGATGTTTTTGAATCACTTTGAATTGGATACTATAAAGCCAATGCTGTTGCACTGGAAAAATTCTATTTTGATGATAGGCAAAAACTAGTCGAGTTATCCTGGGTATAAAATTATGATGAGTGGTACCAGCTCCACCTGTGTCCTGAAAATCACTTATTAACAATGATAATACCAATGCCTTTGTTTGTAGCTGTCAACACACTAGTGAAACTGGAGAAAGCATGCTTTTCTATTAAGTGCTTCCATGCCATCCTTTCTATACAGTGGTGTCCTGACAGATTTGTGGCAGTGTCTGCCATTAAAATACCATTATATATTGATAAGAACACATAATTACAGACAGAGGAATGTTTCAAAACTTTTCAATGACAGTTTCTGGCACATAGCAACCAATCAATACGTTAGGTTGAACCAAGTCCTTACAAATAGCATTTGTGATGAGCCAATGCTGATAGTGAAAGCTGGGATGACCCTGTGTACCTATAGTAAGTAGTAATTTGTGTGGCCCCAGGAAAGTTGACTACATGAATGAACTTTTATGAAGTAGTTTGCATTCTGCACAAAATAAATATGTTATCAAGCTACAACTTTAAAGAATATCAGCTAAATGCATATAACTTTGATAGGGTGCCAGAAAACTTTAGATGCTAACAAACAGTTGCCCACATCATGAGCAAAATTTACTCTTTGAGTGTTAAGTATACAATATTGTGGGTCAATTGACATCTCCTGGATCAGTGGGGTGAGACCTGGAGGGCATAGGCAGGCTCCAGCAAGGGCAGGATGCAAATCCTCAGTGGGCATATGTTCTTAAAACAATAACAATTATGATAAGACCCAATACTACTATTTGTAAATAGAATATAAAAAATAAGAGCAATTCTACAAAACGTGTGTCAAGGTATCTAAAATAAACATAATTGAATGTTTAAGTTAAATATATATAATTTTTTTATTGTGGATTTGATCTCTGAGTTTCTCGTGAGCCATTATGAAAATTATAAGGCTGTAGTATTTGTCTTTGGTCATCTTTTTCTTTTTCTATATCATTTCCCACCCCAAAGAAATGAAAATGGTACCTCTGGATCAGAGAGAAAGAAGATAAAAAGGAAACACAGACAGGTTCTTCCTTCCTTTTTGTAGTTGTGGAATAATATGATTTTTTCAAAAACAATTACATAATACATTTTATCCCCATGTAAAATTGTTATTGATGTAAAAAATATGTACAGAAAATTTCAAACAAATTAAGCAGAAGAGAACTCACAGGTAACAGTCGAGTGTTTTTATACCTCCTTTGTGTTTGATGGCCACATGGAGAACACTCTGAGGGGAAATACACTAGCAATATACTAATTCTGATGTTCTGCTTTTTAATAGTTTCACACTCCATAGTTTTCAATGGTAGTTTTAAGTATTTCCCAAATATTTTCCTGAGAAAAATAGTTCACTGGGATATTAGTAAATATTTATTTACTGTTGTTTTTCTTGCTTTTCATTTCTGTGGTTAAATATGTTTGAGAAACACTGGGGTAAATAAAGATGTTTCTTTACTGCAAGCCTATTTCAGAGTCTATAGATAATTGTCAACCCTCCAGGAGGATGATAGAACATGCATTATTTCCTAAAATTATATCACCAAGGCGTGGATTTTTGTTGAAACTCAGAGATGGGTGGTCTGGTGAGGGACTATGCCTCATGGGACAATATTATGAAATTTTACTTTGAAAAACATGCATCTGAGTGCTAAAGAACATGTCTGAAAGACTTACATTTTTTTTTTACTTGGGTATAGCTAAAAACTATTTTAAAGTGTGTTCTGCACAAAGAATGATTTTTTTTTTTTGTAATGATGAACATGGCTGTTGCATGCTCCCTTGATTTTTTGTGCTATTTAGAAACTTTTAAACAGAACTACATCCCCCATAAAAAAATCTCCAAGAACAGGAAATAGCTTTATTTAGTAATTATACTAATTTTAGTTGGTTTACCTTTCAAACTAGTCAAGTCTGTGTCAATGCAAATGTTACATGAAAAGGCCGTTTATTATGATTTTCTTCTTTTATTTTGTTTTGATAGTATAAAGGTGGTGCTATCACTCAGCTTAAGAATATATATGGTAAGAAAGTATCTAAACATTTAACTTCAATAGAGTAATAAAAACAATATGACTGTGATAGTTTTTTGTTTGGGGAAGCAAATTAATGCCCAGAGACTGAGTTTACCAGCAATGTATTTAACACAGTTTTGCTGTGGGAATTACACAAGCCAATGGCATAAAGGATGATGCCTCGTAAAAAGCCAATAAAGAAACCACATACTCCAAAACAATGATAGATTAATCACACTGTTGCTCCAAGGAGGGGGAGATGAAAGGAATAAAGTTCAAATTTAGTTGAAGTACACCTCAACTGCAAGTTGGTACTCAGGAGAGACAGCTTAGCCAGATGTGCAGCTTAGCCAGATGTGCAGCTGCCAAAGCAAAAGTAAAAGTCCCCTGTTGCTAGAGCATGTTGCTAGGGAACAAACCTGCTAGAGCACGTTGCCACCAGTGATGACAAGATGGTCTTCATGGTCACTGTATGTTTCCACCACTGCTGATAAAGGAGTCACCTTGGTCACAGTTGGAGCTAATGCCCCCAGGTCTTCAGAGAGCTATTAGATCAGCAAAGCGTAGCCTTGGGCAGACCGAATACTCTCAGATAGTCCTCTAGGTATTTATAGTCTTAATGTCCCTTTAGCATAGTTGCTTTTCCCTATGTTTTTATTGATACGCCCCCAGTGGAGGCTGAACTCTTCTTGAGTTCTTATGAAAGAGAACAGATGAGATGATGACATCCTGACATAACTTACTTCATTCTTATATCCAAACAACTTTACTTTTATTAGAAACAACTTTCTGGAGGGGTCATAAACAAGTGGATTTGAAATCATATCAAACAAATGCAGGACAGATTACCACTGTTCTACATATTTAAAATATATAACTCTAATTTCTAAAAAAAACCTAATAGGGCCTAATGACTGCCACTTTATCTCCTTTGTACCACATCTATCTTATGTTCTTATCCAGAGCTACAGTATTGTGTAAGATAAATATTTCTGTTTAGATTGGTCTAAAGATGATGACCATTATACTACCCACATCTCAAAACTACAATTTCTAAACTGCGATTTCCTCACAAGGAATCCCTTTCTAGAAATGGTTTCTTTTTGTTTCTTGTTAAAACCATCCATGTACTGTATTCGTGGTACTTGCATGTCTATTTCTTTTGAAAAGTTTATAAGCACTTAATTGAGAATCCTAATTAAATACTCAGGATAAATATTAAAGAAATAAATCCTTCTAGAAAATAGCAATAATTAAAAACAAAAGTGTAAGGAAATTTCTCTATCACTAAAACAAGGGGAGTGGTCAAGGTAGTGTAGAAGCCAGTTTAAAAATCCTCTGACAAAATGACCTTTAAATCATCTACCCACAGACAATTGATCTCTTTTGTTGAGAAGGCCCCAAGGGCATTCCTTGATTGGATTCCACTTCAAAGCAAGAAACCCAAATGCAAACAAAGAGAATTTAACACTCCTTCCGCTCACTGCTCAGGCTGGTTTTAAAAATGTCTTGATTTGTATTGAAATTTAGTAAATTTCTGCTCTGGTTACATCCAGCACAGCAGTCAACACATCAAGATTCATAAAAGAAAAAATACTAAAAACTTAATATCAAAACCATTGCAGGCCGTCAAAATAGAAACACTTTTTGCCCATCAAATAGATATAAATAGTGCATTAAAGGTTACATTGTTTGAATACCACTGAAATTTGGGGTTGTAGGGACCAAAGCCTGTTGCCCCCAAATGTGCCATTTTGGCATATTGATTTTTTAAATAAAAGTTACTTAAGAAACAGTCGATGCAGAAAGAACACTGTAACCTCTCCTCCCCCAATTTGTCTCCACAAAGCAGAAAATAAATCTCCCACGTGAAAGGTGCTCTCCCTACACCATGAGGTAAACAGGCATCCTTATCATCAGAGATAGGAAATTTAGAACAGAAAAGGTTGTATAAACAACCCTGTTACTTTTAAAATTTACTGCCCCAGCCCAAATTCTGTTTAGAATTCCTTACTATTTGAAACTCCTAAAGTTAAGTTTTCTTTATCCTGTCAATTCCTCACAGATTACTGCCTCTTTGCCTAAAGGGCATAAAACTGCTTGCCTTGGTAATTTCTTGGGGTTCCAATTTCATTATGGGACCTCTGTAGACACATAAGACAACTTTTTTCCCCCTGTTAATCTGTCTCATGACAATTTAATTGTTAAACGAGCTGGAAGACCTTTGAGGTTTCAAGGAAGAATTTTTCCACCCCTATACGTTGTTATAGGAAAAGAACCTAGGTGTCTGTTTATTGACTCTTAAATATGTTCACAGATTTTCTACTAATTAATTTTTTAACAGAGAAGGTGTTAATTAGAGAAGAGAACACAAAAGTCTTGCTAAACTTTGATATAAAATCATTTGACTCATCAAAACCCTTATTTACTCTCATCTTGGATAAGGGTGATAAAGTTTTGCTGCTCTTGATTTTTGCCTAATGAAAATGATTGCTCTCAAAAATGCATCAAGGATGTTGCACTTTGTAGGAAGGAATTATATACCTTCCTTTGGGTAGGAGAAATATATTTTCTTTCTTATTCTCAGAAACAATGGCATTTGGATTTTAACAAGATGTCCTGATTTCAGCTATATTTGTCAATTCTAAAGTCAACCATGCCAAAACTGTAATGCTACAAAAAAAAGTTGCAAGAGCACAGGATAGATTTATTTTGCAGGAAGATTAAGAATATAAAATAATTCCTTTTAAATAAGAAACTTGAATTTCCTGGCAGTTATCCTTGAGAGTAACATAAAACTTATATACACTTAGCTTAGGCCAATAATGTATATATTTTTCAAAGGGTTTTTTTATGCAATGTGTAAGATTTACAGTCAATCTTATTGATTTACTAAATTGATATATATTTAAGTAAAAATTTCTTTTTGTCAAGATGTTAGTCACACCACTAGCTCCCAAAATTCTGAAAAGAAATAAAAGCTATCATATGTGTAAGTGTTAAGACATATTTTCAACATGTGAGCAATAAAGTGAGTATGAAAACACCAGCTGGTACTACATTCAGTGGCACTTTGATATATTACTTTACCTTTAATTTGTTAAGTAATAAGGAAATTATAATTTTTTTTCAGAGTAGAGATAACTTATTGCTATTAGACTTTATATTTAGATCCAAGATTTCTGAAATAAAATCTAATATTCAAATTATTCCTTCATTTAAATAATATTTTCCACAAAAATTTCATTCAAAATAAGCATGAAATTATTATGCCTCCTAAGAGAGTCAATATATTTCCATAAAAATCTCTTGAGATTCATGAAGATATTATTCCTATAGATATATTTTTCCATCATTTTTAAAAATCTAAAATTTCTAGAGTTATTTTGGATTTGGGGATAGTATATGTAAATATAAATATTGTTGGAAACAGTAATAAACTATTATTGTAACATTTCATACCATCTATTTCACTCTCAGCTACCATGATTTTCCTTTAGGGGACCACCTCCCACTCTTAGGCTAGACATAAAACTATAGCTTGGCCAATCAACTTTGACCATTATTGTTGCAACTTGGATGGCAAAACGTTGGACATCTGATACAAATTATTTAGAGACCCAATTCTTACGCTTTTTCTGGGGCTGTTTGGAAAGAAAATAAGTTACAAGGGTGACTGGATGGCACCGTGTGACTCTTGATCTAAGGGCTGTGAATTCAAGCCCCACGATGAGCATAAAACTTACTTGAATGAAAACCAAAACCTCTGAGACATCTGGTTGGCTCAGTTGGAAGAGCGTGTGGCTCTTCATCTCAGGGTGGTGAGTTTGAGCCCCATGTTGGGTGGGGAGACTACTTAAATAGATTAAAAAAAAAAACTCTAAAAATAAAAAAATAATAAAAATAAGTTACAATGAGAAGACTTACTATGTGGCATGAGAAAGAAAATGGCCTTTGGGAATGATCTTTTGCAGGTCAACCAACAAATCTGTAAATTTCAATCAACTTTAAATTCTGATTTTTTGGGTAATGAATGAAAAACAAATTGGATATCTCAAGGATTATTTTGCTTATTCTTTACTTGGAATGTTAGGATACTCCAGAATTATGTTGAATTGAGAAGAATATATTACTTTGATCCTTGAGCCAGTACAGTTACCCTCGGCAAGTTGTATGTCACTGATGCCAGTAAGAAAACAATCAATTTTTAATTTTCCTGACCAATAACACTTAAAAGAATTCTATGGCGGTTTGTCAGTGTTCTTTCTGCAGGAAAATTGACCAGACTTTATTATTCTCACCACCTTCATGAAGAAATATTGCCTTCAGCTCTGAAAATCCTACCGTGTTATTTTTATTCTTCAAGATTGCAGCATGACCAAATGTAAGTCACAGATTTACAGTTTATCCTTATGGGAATTGTAGGTATTTGTATGGAGATACACCTCATTCTTTTAACTGAAAATGGTGCAGTAAATCACACCATGAGAAGCTAATCTCCCTACTACTTTTTCTCTTAATTAATAATAACAACAAAGAAAGTTAGGTTGGAGATTAACAGAGTTGGGGCAATATTAACTGTTCACTCAAAGTATCTCGAGAATCATCATCAGGGGGGCACCTGGGTGGCTCAGTCTGTTGAGCATTTGGCTATTGATTTCAGCTCAGGTCATTATCTCATGATTCATGGGATTGAGCCTCATGTTGGGCTCTGTGCTGACAGCACGGAGCCTGCTTGGGATTCTCTCTCCCCTTCTCTCTCTAGTCCTCCTCCACTCACACGGGCTTGCACGTGCTCTTACTCTCTCTCTCAAAATAAATAAACATTTTAACAAAAAGTATTATCATCTGGGAAGCCAGAGAATTTCCATGTAAAAAGGAAGAGCATCTAGTTGTGTTCTCTTTTCTTTAACCATCTGAGGTAAAAATGATGATTTATCAACTGATAAAGAAGAATTTTTCAACAATAAGCAAAGTCTTTGACATAAATATATATGCAGAGAAAAGTCAATGAGTCACAGTGGTATGCAAAAATAACTGTCTTTACCAAATGCACTACCAAGCATCTCAAATGCTGCATCTATGCACAGAATAGAAATTAATTTTTCTTTTGGCTAAAATTCTGTTTGGCCAAAAAACATATCTACCATTTCAGTGATTTCAAAAGCCCTTAAAACTGTATATCTAGGAATTATATCTTGACGACATTGGCATGTCTATAAACAGATAAAAATGAAGAACTTTCTGCATTGAAAGATGTCATTAATTCCATCCAACTACATGCTGACAGTAACTGAATTAACTGCTAATCTTCATGGTCTTGCTCAAAATTCTAGAAAAAAGACATCAAAAGTTTTACTGTAGAAAAAGAAAGTATATAGTAGTACCACATTCTTCCCGATATTTTTGAAAACACAATAATATCTAATAATATAGTTTTCATGAGATGTTATTTTTCACAAATAAAATTTCAGAATAATAGTTACAAGTAAAACTTAAATAATTAAAAATTTAAAAAAATTAAATAATTAAATGTATTTGTGTACATTGTAAGATTTGACCGCATTTCATTCTATTTCTTTTCAAACTTATAGTTTATAGAGTACATATATTACCTTTATATTTACTATATAAATAAAAACATAATGAATTCTCATTGAGTGTTTACCAAGCAATTGGCACCATTGGAAAATTATAGCATTATATTGCTAGAATTATAGCAGAGCACAAAAAAGACAAAAATACGTAAGTTTATGGGGCTTTCAATTTACTTAGGGAGAGGGAGAGGAGTAAAACCGTGGACGAAAGGCATTGAATAAATGAAATAAACATGAAGAACTAAAATGGCAAAAACTGTAATTTTTTAAAGTTTATTTATTTATTTTGAGAGAGAGAGACTGAGAGTGCTAGAGGGAGAAGGGCAGAGAGACAGGGAGAAAGAATCCCAAGCAGGCTCCGCACTCTCAGTGCAGAGCCCAACTCAGGGCTTGAACCCATGAACCATGAGATCATGACCTGAGCTGAAATCGAGAGTCAGAAGCTTAACCGACTAAGGCACCCAGGCAACCCAGAAATTATAATTTTTAAAACTCATAGGTTCACTTTGTAAGATAGAGAATTAAGGCTCAAATTCTACAATTGATAGTACATTTTTATTTTCTTTGTTTTTTAATGTTTATTTATTTTTAAGAGAGAGCAAGAGTGTGTGTGCACATGTGTGTGAGTGGGGGAGGGACAGAGAGAGAAGAAGAGAGAATTCCAAGCAGGCTCTGTGCCATCAGTGCAGAACCCAATGTGGGGCTCAGTCTCACAAACCGTAAGATCATGACCCAAGCTGAAGTCAATATTCAGATGCTTAACTGACTGAGCCACCTAGGCACCCCTGATTTTATTTGTGAATTTCTTTTTTCACCTCATCACTTAAAAAGAAAACAAAAAACTCAGAAATAGGTCAAAATTTTTTCTTGAATCTTTTCTTTCTGTATGTGGACTTTACATGGACACTGAAAATAATATCTTTCATTTAGAGATCATTTTTCATTTTATTGAAAGTTAATATATTTCCAGAAATGCAAAGAAGAAAACTCAGCATTGACTTTTATAATCCTTGTCTATATTACCATTCAGTGGAGGGGTGAAAAGAGCTGTTGTATTGTACTAGAGAGAGAATTATCACATTTTGTTGCATATTCAAGTAGATTTACTATATTTGATACAAAGGCTGAAACTTTACCCTGAAATGAAATTCAGGGTCCCTGCTGACTTTTCAAGATGTGTTTTTCCAAAATCCACTTTATAGTACACAAATGTTTAATATCATTTTCAAATAGTTTTCTCCAGGGGAGAGCTGAAACTATGTCCTGTAAAGAATAAATACCCTCAACTTAACTAATCATTAGATGTCACTCCTCTTCCAAATGGATATAGTTGAAAGAGGGTTTCTGTTTTCCTTGGCAGTAAAACCAAATTGCATCCAACAAGGAATAAAAAATCATTTAAACGAGAACTACAGATGTGTGAACCATTTGGAAAAATAACTTGCAGTGAGTTAAGTGAAATTTATGAAAGTCTTTTGAACTAGCCAGGAACCATTTAAGAAGTTTATAACACATTGGAAGTACCTTATATTTATCTTTACCACACAGTCGTATATTGCCCTTTGTGGTTGCCTTTTGTTTTCTATGGCTAAGTTTAGTCCCTGTGAAAATGCCAGGAAGTCATTTCTGGAGATGAACGCCTACTCAAAGTACAAACAATAGCATGAAAAAAATATATATCTTATTCTGTCCTGGTCATATATATATATGTGTGTGTGTATATATATATGTCATATATATATATATATATATATATATATATATATATATTTATGTGTGTGTGTATACATATATATATGTGTGTGTGTGTGTGTATATATATATGTATATATATGTGTATATATATATATATACATATATATATAATGTTTTTAAATTATCAATATAGAGAGAATCACCAAAGAATTCAGAATAATAGTGCATTTATTCTTTTGGGATTGGCAGAAAATCTGTTGGTCTAGTAATAGAAAGCACAGATATCTTAGGCATGCCAACATTCTGAATTCTTTCTAATGACTCTCTTCCTTTTGTTTTGTAAGTCCCAATGTGAGTCCCACTTTGGCCACTGAACAAAATCAAACAGCTACATCCAAAACAGCATACTACTTAAAACCTGACCGATCTAGGAAGCAAGTTAGGAAATGGCTATGAGGTCAACATGCTTTCTCCAGTGTGCTGCTCCACTGTCACCACAGCAGTGATTGTTATGAGTAACCAATGCCATCAAAGAGAAAACAGTCTGATTTATTTCTTTGGTTTTAGATGTGTCTTAATATACTAGTTAATAAGTATAATAGTTATACTTATTATAATAGTATCTTATACTATTATAATATTATAATAATAGTATAGTATACTATATATATAGTATATATAGTATAGTATAATATTATACTTAATATAATAATTAATAAGCAAATAAAACTTATAGTTTGTTTGGTTCTTGATTTTTAGGGTCTCTGGGATTATGTTTGACTCGGGTTAACTTTTCTTGTCGAAAAACAGGTATATTTCAGTCTATATAGGACTAGTTAATCTGAAAAGAGAAAACAAGTCATGTTGTGAATGCAGAAAATGCTAGATTACTCTCAAATGAAAATATTCAGGAATAGTATAATCTAAATATTGCTTTACACTCTAACTAATGGGCAAATGACATTGGCAAATTTCTAGCTTAAATAGAATATATCTACTTTTTAAAAACTGATATATATGCACATTGAAAGTTGTAAGAGACAGAAAAGGGATATTCAAAAAGACAAGAATAGTATTTGCAAACAAGTCTTAAATGATATGCCGGTATATGCTTTCATCTTTTATCCAGAAAAAGTGTCTTACACTTATAACTTATATTACTTAACAATAGGAAACTTAAAAAAGAGTCATGAGTTCAGTAGGCACAATGAGAAGTTTCCCATTTTAAAATGAATTTTTCTAGTTACTGTAGGTTGAGATATGTTTTTGAAGCTCACATGCTTTTTAACTTATTTTTTATTTTTAAGTTTATTTATTTATTTTGAGAAAGAGAGAGAACCTGCAGGGAAGGGGCAGCAAGAGAGGAGACAGAGGATCTGAAGGAGGCTCTGTGCTGACAGCAGAGAGCCCAATGCAGGATTCAAACTCACAAACTGCGAAGTCCTGACCTGAGCCAAAGTGGGACGCTCAAATGACTGAGCCAGCCAGGCGCCCCTGAAGCTCACATATTTTTTTAAAACCTAGTTTATGACATTGACTTTGGGGTGTCACATATTTGAAAATACTATGTTAACATCAATGTCACAATAAGGATTTTAATTAAAAAAAAGATTATTAATAAAATTTCCTGGCAGGGAAAATACAATATGTCATATGACTCTTGCTTCCAATGAAGATTAGGCAGTAAAAGGAGTGGATAGCATTTTGTCTACCAGAGTTTTCACTCGTTTATCTAAGTTATTTCTCATAGTAGCATATGTGTTACTTTTTTTTTTTTTTTAATTGGGCAAGGAAGCATTTTTCACTCTCTTGGGGGAAGTGGAAAGAGGTTTTGAAGATTTATAGTGACTATTTCTTAAGAGCTGTCAGGGGTTAGGTGCACTTTGTTGAACTCTGCACGATTTGCTAAGTTTTGTTTCACCTGCTGCTTTGCTTCCTCATCTCCCAGGCACTAGGAGGAACAACTCTCTGTTGTCTTATTTCTTGGTGGTCAATTTTTGTTTATTTGAGAATTTATCAAGTTGATTTATATTTATTTTAACTCTTTTTAAAATAATTTATTGATTGAGAGAGAGAGAGAGCCAGAGCAAGAGACAGAGAATGCAAGCAGAGGAGGGGCAGAGAGACAGGAAGAGACAGGATCCCAAGCAGGCTCCGTGCTGTCAGCCCTGAGACCAACGTGTGGCTCCATCCATTGAACCGTGAGACTTGAGCCAAAATCAAGAGTTGGATGCTTAACCGACTGCGCCACCCAGGAACTCCTATATTTGTTTTAACTCTTAAGCAAACAGAAGATCAATAACTAAATAGGCATATCAAAAGAATGTAAAAACTCAGAGATTTCTGGTAGTCAAACAATAGAAGTAATGACAGCAATTAATATAATAGGAGTAACTAACATTTAATGAAAAGTTACTATATACCAGGCACTTGATGACTGCTCTATTAACATGTTTAATTCTCCCAACAAAATTTTAAGGGAAATTTCCTTCATCATATAGCTGAGAAAACAAGCCACTGAAAGGTCAAATAGCTTACCCACAGTCACTATTAAAAACTTTTTATACATAAAAATGGTCAGTTATATACTCCCCACCTATCTAGCTCTTGAAATGTGAAAATTTTCATTAATATTTGTTAAATGAATAGTTAACACATTCATAAATGTAAAGCAAATTTTAGAAATCAAAACACAGATATTATTTGGATTTTAAAAAGGGATGCTGACTTTAGTATTAGTGATGAAATTAAGAAAAGATTAATGAAATAAAGAAAAGATAATGAAAAAATTAAGGAAAAGTGACCTTAGAATTAGGCATTTGATTTAATAACTTGATGGCAAAGTGGTATCACAGAACAGAGAAGAAAGAAGAAATTATTAAATACAATAATATTGGAAAATTTTGATTAATAAATATAGCAAGACTACTCCAACATCACAAAAAAAGATGAACTCCTGATAGATTAACTCCTGGTAGACTTAAATACAAAAGCTAAAACTATAAAATGAATGGAAGAAAATATGAAAATATGAGAGGATAGGTAAATGACAGAAAAATACTTCATAATGAAAATTTCTGAACACAAATGATGAGGTGATAATTTGACAGTTTATGTCAATTTTTTTTTTTTTTTTTGTAGATAGTAAACACTGTCTACATACCCATCAAAAATTTTTTAGGCTTTCATGTACATAGATTGGACAACTGCTTCTTATTTTGGTCAATAAGCTGTATACAAAAGTGATATGTGTTACTTCCAGTCAAAGATAGTTCAGAAAACCTATGGTTAAATCATGCTTTCTACTTTCCCTTCCTCTGTATGAGTAAAGGCCATATTTGAAATAGATGTGCCAACAGATGGAACCTTTTAGAGACTTAAGTCCCCACTCTGAAGGGACTCATAGAGATTGACCAGAACTGCAGCAAACTTTGGATGATATTTTATGTGTTAAGACACTTAGATTTTGAAGACATCTGTTATGAAGTATAGCCTAGTCTATCTTGACTGTTATACTCTTCAACAAAAGACACCCACCATAACCAAAGGCTTGAAGATAATCTCATGTTTGAAACCAAAATAATAATAACTAGAATATACAATGAATTCCTAAAAGTCAACAAGAAAGATATATGAAATCTAATAAAAGCCAGTGAACAAAGGACAGGAATATATAATTCAAAACAGAGAATCACAAATGACTAATAAATATTTGATGCCCTAATTCACTAGGAAGCTTGTCTTTGTGAATTTTAAAAAAATGAGAATGCCAAAAATAGAAAAAATGGATGGTAACAAGGATTACTGAGGATAAGGAAATATCAAAGATTTCATATAGAAATGAAAGTGCAGCCATTATAGAAAGTGCTTTTGTAGAATCAATAAGAGTAACTATGTACATAACTCTGGACCTAGAAATTCCATTCCTAGGTATGTGTTCCCACTCAGTTCCATAACTGCTTCCCATTTGTTTACAGTAAAAGATATCTGGATGGGGCAGATAATTAAAATGTGAGTTAGTTTTTAGAATATCATGTAGTGTTAGAAGTAAACACTTGTTGCTATATAGCAACACAGATAACAAAAAACATAATATTCTGTGAAGAGATAAAAATTTTAGATATATATATTAATAACATTTGTGTCAATCTAAAAAATGTGCCCCCAACACAAAACAATATTGCATACCAAGATATATGTGTATTTAAAGACATATATCAACATAATAGTCGCCTTTCTGAGAGGAAGCATGGAAGTGTGGCATGAAGATGAAAAAATAAAATGAAATAAATGGACATTCTTGACATAGATAAATATGATAATGGGGTATGAGCTGGAGTATATGGTTAATTCAACATTATGCAAGGGAAGCCAAAGAGAAATGTGACAAAAGAATAAAAAATGGGTGCTCTGCTCCTCTGCTCACACTCCATCTCACTCCGTCTCTCAAAAATAAATACATGTAAAAGAATAAAAAATGGGGAAAATGAGAGGACTAGGAAGAGTTTAGAAATTCCCAGCTGTGATCTTCATTAAAATTTCTGATTTTCAGGTTAATGGAAATAATATGAAAAAGAACACATTTCAACAAAACCGATTGAAAAGATAAACAAACAAAAAATACCATATTTGACCCACAGTTTTCGTTTAGTATCTGAAGCACAAAAACAAAGTCACTTAAAACTTCTTGTAATTCCATTCAATATCTCTTTTGAATTATCCTCCTACATTATTAAAAGTCATGAAGAAATATTTCTATGGTTTGATATGTCCCTCTTTTTTCTTGTATAATCAGAGCACCAAGAGAAAGTAAAAAAAAAAAAAAAAATTAATCTCATACAAGGTGGACTAGTTTTAAATTTGGCTTTCTTTGGCAAGGCTCATTTGTAGATTTTTTCCTTTCCTAAATATGTTTATAAAAACAGAAGTAAAATAATAAGCAAGTCTTAGTGAGTCCCCCCACACAAAATAAGCTACTTTTCATGGTGATATAAGTAAATACAGTATGAGACAGTAGGTTGGTATAATTTTGTTTAGACATTCAAGGAAATAATCACCACAAGAAGCACAGCTGGAATTAGAGTCCAAGTTTATAAATCCTTGGGTTTTTCCACCAGTATCTAATCATTCAGATTCTTAAACAGTTTGCATACCAAGTGAAAATAAAGAGACAAGCCCATATTTTGTAACTTCTTGAGGATTTAACATTTCTTGTCTGTTGCAGTAAATTTATGACAATTTTCGGAACAATACACAGTGAGATTTGTGATAACGGCCACTAACAAAAGCTTTTATTCTAAACAGTTCGCTAATTTTCAAAAGACCCTTTTGGGCATGAAACTACATACTACCATTTCTTTTCAGCTTTGGGTCAAGAAAGGGTCACCTTATGGGAGTCATTGTTGATTATACGCTAACATTCACCGGAAACAGACTTTGGTTATTTTAGGATCAAGATGACAGCTATATGAAATGATAATGTAGCTATATTGGGAAATGTAATTAAACTGCCTTTCTGTATTGAATGATAATTGCAGTGAGACTGCTCAGTGAAAATCCGATGATGAGACATGGAGGAATTTGAAATGTTACTGACTCCAGTCTTATTTAGAAACAGAAAATTCAACCTGGTCTGGTGGGAAGTATTTAATTTTAAGTCTTAAGTGAACAACCAGTTAAACAGTGTTCTTCCATCTTAACTCAGAAAACTACTATGACAACTGCCTTTCCCCAGACTAGGGAAGTGTTTCTCTTTGTGCAATGCTTGCAGACAACCCCCATGAAATGCTTATAGGCAAGAGTCAAGAAATCAGAGACGTGGTTTCTGCTAAACATCACCCAAAGTGGGCCTGTGCAGCAAGGGAAACAAGAGCAAAAATGAACAATTGGGACTACATGAAACTAAAAAGCTTCAGTACAGTGAAGGAAACCCTCAACAAAGTGAAAAGGCAATCTACCGAATGAGAGAAGATAGTTGCAAATTATATATCTGATAAGGGATTAATATCCAAGAAACAAAGAACTCACACAACTCAACATCAAAAAACCACAAATAATCCAATTAAAAATGAGCAGAGGACCTGAATAGACATTTTTCCCCCAAATAAGACATACAGATGCCAATAGATGAAAATATGTTCAACCTCACTCATCATCAGGGAAATGCAAATCAAAACCACACTGAGATATCACCTTATAACCAGTTAGAATGAGTACTGTCAAAAAGACAAGAAATAACAAGTGTTGGCAAGGATGTGAAAAAAAGGTGAACCCTTGTGCACTGTTGGTGGGAATGTAAATTAGTGCAGCCACTATGGAAACCAGTATGGAGGTTCTCCCCCAAAATGAGAGCTAGAAATACCATATGACCAGTAATTGTATTTCTGGGTATCTACCTAAAGAAAAAAGAAATACTAATTTGAAAAGATATATGAACCCCTATGTTTACTGCAGCCTTATTCATAGTAATCAAAATATGGAAGCAACATAAGTGTCCCTCAATAGGTGAATGGACAAAGAAGATGTGGGGTGTATGTGTGTGTGTGTGTGTGTGTGTGTGTCTGTGTGTGTGTAATGCGTGTCATATTACTCAGCCATAAAAAGAATAAAATCTTGCCATTTTTGACAACATAAGTGGACTTAGAGGGTATTACACTAAATGAATAAGTCAGACAGAAAATGACAAATACCATATGATTTTACTTATATGGTAAACTAAAAAAGAAAATAAATGAACAAACAAACAAAATAAAATAGACTCACAAATACAGAACAAACTGGTGGTTGTCTAAGGGGAGGTTGGGGGAGATGGACAAAATAGGTGAAGGGAACAAAGAGGGGAAAAAATTTTATCAGGAGATATATATATATATATATATATATACATACGTTTGTATATGTATATAAATTTTATCAGGAGATATATGTGTATAATTATGTGTATATATGTATACATATATATGTATATATGTAATCATGTATACGTATATAAGAATACTATAAGGATTACAAAAATTGTATAGTAGATACAGATATATATACTAAATTTATATATCTGTATCTTCTAGTACAAAAAGCTAAAAAACGAGATATAGATACAAAATGAGATACAGTTAGAGGTATATAAAATATATGTATATAAAATCATTTTGTAGCTTTTATTTATGTAAGAATACCCATATTCATATATATGATACACACACACACACAACATATACACATGTATATCTCTTTTTCATTGCCATTGCATCAAAGTGGATGGTTTTGCTCTGAAGATTTAGGTATTACTCAGTTTACCCTGCATGCTTGTTTATTTTCTGGCAGTCATGTTCTGCTTCTTTCTCAGGATTCTTAAAATCTTCATAAACTGGATTAGCTCCCTTGCTTCCATAGCTATCATATTTTTTTATTTTCTTCTCTTTTACTTCTAAAGAACTTGTTTAATTATTCCTCAACATCACTGATATAATTTTCTGAGGTGTAACGCTATACTTTCCTTCTTGGTATTACTAGTGCACATTTTAATTTGCTACTGTGTTTTTAGTTACCCCTTTTCTCATTCTATTAACTCATTTTAATCCCATTCTCATCTCAATAAGGCAGTTGCATTTTTAATTCAATTTTTTCCTTTTATATAATGAAGTTTTTATTATTTTATTTTGTTGAAGACACAGCATATATATTTAAGGGGGTTTTTTTGGTAGAAATCCTTTAACATTATGTAACTTCTTCTGCCAACTCAGGTAAAATAATTTACTTTTTGTTCTGGTTGTTGCCTAAATAACTTTTTTCCCTATCTATACTTGAAAAAATGATGACCTATATATGTGTCCAATGTTTGTCCCCTAACATGTACATGTAATCCCCTTGAACCACATCACAAACAAACGAAACACCTTTGCATATACTTTTGTTTTAGAAAATGTCTGTGAGTATAGCTCTCTTGGTCTGGACAGATATTTCTTTCTGCTATTATTTCTTTGTCCTCAGAGTTTAAAGAAGTGAATTTCTGCATAGATAATTTTGATTAGATTATAGCTCTTATCTAGAAATGGCACAAATAATATAGTAATTGCCAGAGTATACAGCTACTGTAATTCTTTTTGTAAACCTCTGCCTAACCTCACATTCAGGGTGTTCTATCTCTTTCTACCTACAGATATATCCCTGAAGTTTTAGGAAAGGATATAGGATCTCAAGAGTTTTTTCTTTTATTGTATATTTTATCAGTGGGAATTTTTAATAGAATGGAATATTTAATTTTTAAAATAATGTGGTTCTTTCATAGTCAGTCTAAAAAATGAGAAAGGGCTACTTTGTCAGCTAAGTAAGGCCTGGTATCGTAAATGTGACCAACATATTTCTAAAAGCTAAAATAGAAATTCACTCATCCTTGAAGTTTCCCAAAGTCATTCTTTGATTTTAAACAATGAATAGTTCTTTGTCTAAGAAAAACAGTATTATTAAATTATCTTCAGTAATTTAAAAAGAAGACTATCTGACTTTCAGGAAGTCCAGAGTAAAATAAAATCATATGAAGTAAACTACACATCTTATAAATACCATATGTGTAGATTCTTTTGACAATGGCTTTTGTTGGTTTGGTATGAAAGTAATAGAACAGGAGCTTGTATCGTTGTCTTAACAGGGAAAGTCTGTAACACTTAACAGAATTAGAGATTCCATTTATTAAATACTATACTTCACCAAAAAAGTGCTCTCGTTATTTTTTTAATTTTTAAAATTTTGTTAATCACGTTATTTTTTAATGATAACACAGTTTAAATAGTAAGAGACCTGGCCAAGATGTTATCGTTGTTGTTGGATTACCATTTGCAGGCACACTGAAAATCCCTTTACCTGTCCACCACACCTGAAGTTCAGCCTTTAATAATATATGCCAACAACAACAGTGAATATAAGACAGATTAAAAAAAAAAAAGCTACCTTTCTTTCATCTGTGTATAAGTTAATGAATCACATTGTCTCCAATGTAGGGAAACTCAGCATTGAGGCTCTGGAGGTAAATTGTATTTCATATCTTAGGTTATGAACATTTTTAATGTCCACATTAATTATTGGTCAGAAGGGCCAGCCCTAAGACAGTAAAGTTGACAAAATTTGTCACTGAACTCCTCCTTTCTTGACTTTTTCTGAGGTCTTCTTTTATTTCTTAAATATTTATTTATTTGAGAGAACGGGAGAGAACGCATGTGCATACAGGGGAGGAGCAGAGAGAGAGGGAGAGAGACAAACCCAAGCAGGCTCCACATTGTCAGCTGAGAGCACAACGCTGGGCTCAATCTCACAAATCATGAGATCATGACCTGAGCAGAAATCAAGAGTCGGATGCTTAGTGGACTGAGCCACCCAGGTGCCCCTGAACTCTTCTTTTATTGTAGCCATACTCCAGGGACTGAGTATTTCAAAATTTCCATTTCTCTAATTCTGTCTTCAGAAATGAATATTTAACAATGAAGTCAATATTAACATCATAGTGTGAATTACTTCAATGATAATTTTCCACATTCCCACAGTCATTCACCAGGGATGTTGGTAAGAGTTAGATGTGTTACACAGGACAGACTGGAATAAAGCAGACCTGGGTTAAGATTTAACCTTTTATTTTAATAGGAAGAAATTTACAAATGAATTAAGTTTACCCATCCTCAAATTCTTAATTTGATAATTTCCATATTTATTATTTTGAAAATTCAATGATGAAACAATGCAAAGGGAAGAATTTGTTACTTATAGACACTCAATATTATTTATTTTTAAATGACTTGTAACTTTAGAACTAGAAAACATGAGATGAGAGTATTTGAGGCAAGTAGGCAATTATATAGTCCGTTTATGTGTAGAGGCACTGTCACTTTTAAAACTGGTAATCATAAGCAATTAACTCCTCCCATTGAAAATAAGTGACAAAAATCTATCAGTTCAGGAGTTAGGTTATTTTTTTTTTATCAATTAGATATTATATACATCATCATATTATAAGTTCTTCACAAGAGGATGCTAGATTGAACTAGATCAGCAGTTTTAAAATATTTTAAATCCTTTTTAAAAAAATATGAAATACTATCTGTAATCACTTATCTAAAGCTGATAAGTAAATGGCTGGGTAATTTGGGGGGGTTCACTATTAGATCACCATATGGCCCATGAGTTCCTTTCATGGAAAATACTTTGAGCCTTCCATATAAAATAGTAGAAAATGACAGGAGTAGACAATGGGGGGGGGGGAACACAAATAACCGTACTTTTTACATACTTTCGTTCTTATTTTCTCAGGTCACCATTTTCTTCTTTATCATGACAATAATTATAAGTAATTAAAAACAGTAACAACAAGCCAAGCACTAGGCCTTATATGCTTTAATTCTGGTTATCACAAAACTGTAAATAAAAAATAAAAAATAAAAATAAATAAAAAATAAAAAATAAAAAATAAAAAAATAAAAGTAAATAATATTAAAACCTTTATTATTATTACTAACGAAGAGATGTGATCACTGCAAATTTTATTCAAGCCACTATTCACAAGTTATTACAATAGATATAAGCGTACATTCTGTGATCTGCATTGGTTTTTACATAGTGGAATAATTTTATCAAATTTGTAGATACTTTAAAGTATTTAGTTCTTCAGCATTTCCTCCAAAACCATAACCCTTCAAAAATGCTTATATTGCTACTTTTTTATTTTTCAATTCTAGGCATTTTATACCTCAGTGGTCCTCAAACATTTTCATTTCAGGGTGCCACTCTTGAAATTTAAGGAGGACCTCCAAAACCTTTTCTTTATGTGGGTTATGCCTATTTATATTCACCATACTATAAATAAAAACGGAAACTTTAAAAAAAATTCAATTTTAACATAACAAAAAAGTTACAAATAAGTATAAATAACATTTTTTAAATATAAATAAGTATAAATAACAGTTTAAATGTTTTTTGTAAAACAAAAGTCTTTACTGAGAAGAACGGCATTACTTTACATTTTTGCAAATCTCTTAATGTCTACTTAACAGATAACTGGATTCTCATATCTACTTTGCACTCAGTCATACGTTGTTTTGGTTGAAGTACATGAAGAAAATTGAGCCTTACACAGTATGTACTTGGGAAAGAGAATTTTATCAAACAATCGTGGTTATTTTTATTTATTTATATTCAATCAAAACTAGACAATGGCAGTTTCTTAATGGATAGCTGCAATGTAGAATCTAAACCATATTAATGAACTTTTACACTGAAGTCTACTGGTTTATCTTGCACCTTGAATGGATATTTTATCTATGGATGGGTTATTTTGTAACATGCATGCATCGCTCATTTGGAAATATTGCTTCACTATCTTATGCAGGTTATCCAATGTTGACACATTTCCTCATTTAATATAAAAAATTCACATTTATAAATACTACCAGTGATCTCACAAGAGAAGTCTTTACATGCGGGGAAGTTATCAAGTCACATAAGAGTAATCCAAAATTTTAATCTTCATCTGAAAGTTAAAATTTCATCATGGCAATAAATACTGTCTGTTGTTTTCCTGGAAATAACAGGCTTACTTCATTTATTTTCAAGAAATGTCTATCAAATATGCAATTATGAATAACCTTGTTTGTCTGGCAGTTTTTCATTTCAGTAAAAATGGTATTCCATGTAAAAAGTTGAGATCACAACTTATTTGCCTAGGTACTTTTTCTCATGTTCTGAGGATGTACATGTTGGATATGATATGGTAAAGTTGGTGCAGCCACAGGAGGAATGGGGATGAGGCATGGAAGGAAGTTTATTATACTCACAAGGCTCAGAGAAGGTGGACACTGAATGCCACACAGAGCCACAGAGGAAGACACTAGAGTGGTCAGGAGGCAGAAGGGCAAGAAGGAAAGGGACCAAGGCATTCAACGGAGTTTACAGGGGAAAAGCAAGGCAAGGTAAACAGTTTAAAACTGGCTAGTTTGAATAATTTCGGCAGGCTCTAAGCTATAGGGGGTACCTGACACCAGGTTACCTGGTACCTGGCTCTAGGATGATTATGGCAGAGGAATATGGCCTCCTGGGGTGTACAGGCCAGATAAAGGAGAAAGAGCTCTGGATTGGTTAGTTTGCATATAAAAAGCATGATCTTTGTTGAGTCCTTTGCTATTATTTCTAAGAACTGGCTATCCTCTGGAGGGTCAGTCTCTTCCCTCCTCAGCCAGAAAAGTTTTCTTAAGATGTCAAAACATTATGGGGCACCTGGATGGCTCAGTTGGTTAAGCGTCTGACTTCATTTCAGGTCATGATCTCAGAGTTGGTGAGTTTGAGCCCCACTTCAGGCTCTGTGCTGATAGCTCAGAGCCTGGAGCCTGCTTTGGACTCTGTGTCTCCCTCTCTGTCTGCCCCTCCCCAGCTCGTTCTCTCTCTCTCTCAAAAATAAATAAAACATTAAAAAAAGATGTTAGTACATTACAATAAACAAAATTTTAATGCTGTGCTCTATATCTCAAAAGAACAGTTATAACCAGCATGCAGAGAAGTGCTTATGTATACTTATCATTTAATCATATAGAATACTAAAAAATGTGTCCCCAAGGTCATGATTTAATAAATATTTTTTGCTTCATCAAGAAGATCATTAAATAATGTATATTCTTTAATTCCGTTAATTCCTGGTCATCAAGTAGATAATGACTAGCACATTTTGGTGCTACTGCCTTGATGTGTGCTTATGCATTAGCAGTTTTAGGCACCACTGTTTTGTACCAGTGGTATATGGTCAGTGCACTGTGCAATAGGCAAATAACACTAACCATTATCTAAAAATAGTTTTGAATTTACATTCTCCACTGAGAGTGTCTCTGGGACCCCCAGAATCCAACACCACACAGAAAATTACTCATCTATCCTTCCATTATGGAAGAGACACTTGTAGATTATTTTATGTACCCACACACACATAACCTCTACCAATAGCTTTCAATTTCTATTTCCCTCATCATCTCAGAATAAATACATCAGTATCAAAGTTTCTGTTCTCCCCCAAATTAAAACTTACGTAGTTTTTGTTTCTTTTGTATTGCTTTTCTTAAAGTAATTATTGCCTTAGGTGCATATTCTCTATCAGCTGTGTAAATCTCTTTTTGCTACATTTAAACATAATAGCAATTCTAGCAACTTCATCCTCTTAAAGAAATCTCTTTAGAAACTTCTAATCTGCTCCAAATGTAATTTGTTAAGTTCCATGTTTCATGTAGAAATCGTCAACCTGTAATTGCCATTCACCGTTATCTTGGAAATAACCTTTCTATTCTCTTTTTGATTCCCCTGTTTCCTGTGTCATGCATCTGTTAGTTTGCTCTCTTATTTTATTGGAGTATATACTCCAATTGCTTCCTAAGAATACAGGCAAGTGATAAAAAAGTTTTAGACCTTGGAAGACCACAAATTATGAGGTACATCTCATGATAAAATGTTAATTTTTCTGGCTATAGAATTCTAGATTGAAAATATCTTTCTCAGGATTCGGAAAACATCTCCCTGATGCCACCTACTTCTCAGATTTGTGTTGACAGATTCTGCTGTTATTTTGATTCTTTATTCTTTCCTTGTTGCATCTTTTGGGACTTTCTTTTTGTTCCTAATAATGGGAAGTATTGTGATAATATGCCTTGGTTAGTCTTCTATTTTCCATTTTGCTGAGAACTCAGGATGCTATTTCAGTCCTGGGATATATTTTTGAATCTTTTTGTTGATGATGTGATCTCTTCCATTTTATCTGTTCTATTTTTCTGAAACTACTATTATTTTGATATTGGATCACCTGGAATAGTACTTTAATTTTATTATATATTTCTCTCTAATATATCTTTTTTTCATTTTGTTCTCCTTTTTTCTTAAATCTACTCAATTTTAACTTCAACACTTCCACTGATATTTTTGTGTATGCTATCATATTTGTAATATCCAAGAGCTCTTCTAAATTCTCTGAATGATTTACTTAAAATTGTCTCCTTATCTTATGAAAGCACAGTCTTGCCATACTGCTCAGAATATTAATTTTGTTCATTCTTCTTTCATATTCTCTATTTCCTCTATATAACTGGTTATTACTTGTTTTAGCTTTTAGCCTCTGTCTTTTTATTACATATTATCCTTTATATGGTCAGTATCTATTAATATCGTGGGCTAAAAACAGATTACCTCAATATGTGTGATGAAGCTTTGTTGTCAGTCAGCTTTAGAGTAGGATAACCTATTTGGGGCGTGTTTTTAAGGAACTGCTTTTGCCAGTATCTTCACTTCTTTTAAAAAAAAAAAAATTTTAACGTTTATTTATTTTTGAGACAGAGAGAGACAGAGCATGAATGGGGAGGGTCAGAGAGAGAGGGAGACATAGAATCTGAAATAGGCTCCAGGCTCTGAGCAGTCAGCACAGAGCCCGACGCAGGGCTCGAACTCACGGACCATGAGATCACGACCTGAGCGGAAGTCGGACGCTTAAGTGACTGAGCCACCCAGGCACCCCAGTATCTTCACTTCTTATCTTTGGGCTTTCAGGTACCTGCAAAGTTTTCTCCAATTGCCTACCTGCAGGGAATAATTCGCCTGCTAGTAAACTGAACCAGATGTAGTAAGAAAGAAAAGATCTCAGTGTTCAGTATGTGACATTCGCTTAATCTCCTTGTTTTCAATACAGCATATCCAGCCTCCATTGTAACTGGAATCCTTCAATATGCAGATTGTCTCTTTGGCAGTCTCCTGAGAATAACCTGCATACTTCATCCTGAATATAGGTTGAGACAGGCCACCCATCTAGATGAGCAGAGCATGGAAGGATCTGGAAAATAACTTCTACTAGGTCAGCAGGTTTTGGTGTCATTTAACTTCCTGGTTTACAACACTGGTTTTAGTTTATATATATATATATGTGTGTGTGTGTGTGTGTGTGTGTGTGTATATATATATATATATGTGTGTGTGTGTGTGTGTGGTGTGTGTGTGTGTATATGTATACATATATACATATATATATATATATATACACATATATATATAATGCATTTTTTGAATCTAATAAGTTACTTATCCTTCACTGATCTGTCTCTGTCTTCTAAAAGTGGGTTGCTACTGCATAGTCTCCTCCTTGTCTTTGTGTTTTTCTGTTTTGTAAAAATTCCTTTATAAGGGTCTCTGGAGAGAGTTGAGGGCAATGTTTCCATTACATCTACCATGTCATCCAATAGCCAGTTTATATTCTTATGTTGTGTGTGTGTGTGTGTGTGTGTGTGTGTGCATGCATTTAGGTGATTTTTAAATAAATTTTTATTATACCATACACATAGAAGAGTGCATAAATCATAATGTACATGAACATAACCAAAGAGCTAGAACATTACTTGCACACAGTAGCATCTTTCATGCCTTCAACCCAGAGAGGTCACCATTATTCTAATAAACCATAAATCCATGTTGCCTGTTTCTGAACTTTTTATAACTAGATTCACACAGTGTATATTCAATTTCATGCAGCTTTTTTTACTCAGTTATTTTTGTAAGAATCTTTCATATCATGAGCTATAACAAAAGTCTGTAGATTTTAAATTACTGTACAATAATCCTATTGTTAAATTCTCCAGTTGTAGTCCTAATGATAGCTTTTGGAGTTGTTACCACGTGTGGAATAATACAAATAATGCTATGAAAATTTCTGTTCATGACTTTCTGGTGCACATGAAATTACATTTTTGTGGCTATATACCCATAAATAAAGTACCTGCATCATAGGTGATGTGTATTTTAATCCACTGTTTTTTAAATAAATTTTCATTGTTTACAAGAATAGCCAGTAATTAAGATTACATGATCATAATCCCAAGTTAATTACAAGTTCAGTTGTTCTTTTCTCTCCCTTATTTTGCTCATCTTGCCAGGTGAACTATATATAGACAAGAAACAGTGTAGAGAAGAATGGTGTAAAGAAATGAAAGATAGCTGATCAGTCTGAGTAAAGCAGAGAATTCTTCTCAAAAAAGTACACAGAAATGAGATGAGAAAACATAATTTGCTATTACAGTTTTAATGTCTTTGAGTGCTTGCTAAATTAAATACTTTGACATATGCCAGCTAAGGTTTATTGGAGGCTTATTCCCTAAGGAGTAATAGGATTAAAAAGTATTTTGGCAAAATATTTGTGCGTTCATATCCAAGACGTATTACGAAGGATAATATCTTAATATCAGAAAATGTATATGTTAAAATTCTTGCAAATAGTCTAAAAACTACTTTCTATAAAAATATCATGCGGCATCCAGGTGGCTCAATCAGTTAAGTGTCTGACTTCAGCCCAGGTCATGAATTCATGGTTTGTGGGTTGAAGCCCCACATCAGGCTCTGTGCTGACAGCTCAGAGCCTGGAGCCTGCTTTGGATTCTGTGTCTCCCTCTATCTCTGCCCCTCCCCTCATCATGCTTTGTCTCTCTCTGTATCTCAAAAATAAATAAACATTGAAAAAAAATTTAAATAAAAAAATCATTATGTGGATCAAATTCATAGAATTCTCTACTCCCTTTATTTAGGAAAGCTCTTTATAAAAGTCTACCATAGTAGGTGAACTGGGTCTTAGTGATGAGATATTCTGCAAAAGTTGATATGTTAATATAAACTTCTTTGCCAATGAATATTTGTTTTGTGTATTTTGATCAAAGAGTTGGTACTTTTTACTTGAGCTATATAATAATTTTTAATATCAATAAAGTCCAAATAAAACTGCAGTAAATAAATTTACACATAGTTTCCCAATTATTTTATTCATTTATAAGATACTGGATGATAATATTTCTGGGTAGGCATTACATAAGGCTTGTATGTGTGGCGAGTGTGTGTTATATGCCGAATTACATTCTTCCAAAATTTGTACATTGAATGTCTAATCACCAGTACTTCAGAATATGACTATATTTTGAGAAGGAATTTTTAAAGAGGCATTTAAGTTAAAATGAGACTATTACAGCAGGTCTAATCCATTCTGACTGGTGTCCTTATAAGAATAGGAAATTTGGATACATATAGAGACACATAGGATGCTCATGTACACAGCAAGAAGGTGGCCATCTGAAAGCCAAGGAGAGAGGCCTCAAAAGAAACCAAACCTGATAACAGTTTGATCTTGGGATTCCAGCATATAGGTTCTCTTAAACAGATATGTAACACATAGATGAAAACTTTATCATGGAGTACAAAAGGGTGTTAGCTATGTGAAAATGTGGGTTAAAATCCAACTTTTTCCTGTTCCTGTGTTTCAATTATTATTATTATATAAGCTTCATGGAGAATTTAATTTGTTAATGTGTTTTGTGGTTCCAGTGTTAAAACTCACCAAATAATTTGTCGAGGCACATTTCATGAGAGTAGTATGACTGTCTGCTAAAAGTAGAAAGAAGCATCTTGAAAACTCCAGATGTTCAATTACATATTTGTAAAACCTCATATTTAGCATTTCAACTACAGTGATCTACAAAATGAAATTCCTATGTTCACTTTGGATACTTCCTGATACAAAAAATGTCAAGCCTTAGAAAAAGAAACAGATACAACCATAAGCACTTTGGAAACATTTTTGGAGAGCCTAGTTTAACAAAACTAAAACCTCTAGTAACCTGGGAATTGAAAAGAGTTTCATTGAACTATTAAATAAAGAATGTCAGAAATGCTTGTATAGTGATTCGCTACATCTCTATTACATGGAAAATAGAGTACGTTTATTTCACTTTGTGGAAAGAAATTTTTAACAAATAAGATTTCCAAATAAAGCTACATCAGGATAGGTAGAAGTTAAGCATATTTCATCATGTTTCACTATTATAAAAAGCAAATTAATTAGTATAAGATATCTTCTCTAAAAGGCAGAAATATACTTTAAAAAGCATCTTCACACTCTGGGATATTGATTGGAATGTACCTAGTGTTAGTAAATACAAGTAGTTCGAGTACTCAGTACATACAGGGCTAGTTTCCTAACGGCAGAACTCAAACTTAGAAGCAGAATTCTTTCCCCAATCTTCCTCATATGCAACCAACTGATCCACAGTAGGTTCTGAAACTTAGAGCCACAGCCCTTTACACTAATTTTATGTTCCTTTGCTGTTGTTCCTTCTGCTCATATATCATTCCCCCTGCTCCATCTCAGTAGCATCAAAACTCTATCATTTTTTTTATAACCTACTGTTCAATATCTAGGAGGAAGAAATTATACTTTAGTATACTGACTTAAAACTGATAATAAGACCAAAATACATAAATTTTCACATTCTCTATGAATTTTTATTACCTCAGTTTGTGTTAAAATATATACTTCTTCTAATGCACCATATTGTCTCATTAACTAAAACCTACCTTTTTCAACTCCATTTGCTTTCCTTTTGAAAGTGGGACACTGCTTTGCTCATTATTTGCAATATCATAAAGAACATTTGGGATATTTTAACATCCCTCTGGTTTCACAGTGTCTGCCAACTAATATTCCTCCCACAAAATCTCAAGTATATCTCTTTCTTCCTATCCTTGTCACAATTATCTATAAACTTTAGACTCATAATTTGCTATTTTGGAAGGATTGTGGTGCCTGACCCAGTTTCTTCTCAACTTCGTTAGTTATCATCATCAGAATATCAATCTGAATGACATCACCATCACAGATAGCTATAGAGTTAGATTCTATAATGTAATGTCTGTTTTTTGTCTTTTATCATCTCTCTACTTTGGTAGGCCTTCTTCATATGGCCACACACTGGATGAAGAATTTCACACTCTCTCTCACACACTGTATTTAAGAATTTATCTATTCACAACAGCCTTCTTTTATCTCCCTTTCAGTCATTGCACTGAATTCAAATTTCGAACACAAGAAATTCATTATCTCTTTTTAAGTCCCATGGTCATTCTCCAGTTCCTTCTTCATGCTTTCAATTGCTTTTTTTTTTCCTTTTTGGGTGGCTCAGCTCTACACCAGAACTTCATATCCCCATGACCTTCCACTGCACTTGTTCTTGCCAATTACTAACTGTGGTTCAAACCAATGGTCTATCTGCATTATCTGGATAAAATTACATAACCTGAAAAAACTGATAGTTTCCAACCTCAAATAGACCCTCAACTGTTACTTGGTGGTCTTTCCACTAATTTCCAGTTGGACGAATTTTCTGTTTTCCTATGTGGTTAGTGTTGGCCATTTCCTTTCACTCAGCCAAGCAAAACCAAACCAAACAAACAACATAAACTGTCTCATAAAAAAATAAACATGAGACATGCTCAAACATAACTATAGGGTCACAATTCCTAGCATCTTTCTTTATAGTCTCAGAGGAAGATGTGCTCTCTTGCAAACCACAGTAATCCTATCCATTTGTGTCATTGCCCAGAACCCCCTCCATTTCCTCTGAAACATGCAACCTTGTTATCCTTTTCCTTTCTCACCCTTACCACTTGCTCCTTTCAGTCATCCAAAAAATATGTTAAAATATTCCTATTCAAAAAGTATATTAATATTTAAAATTCTCCCTTAAATGAGGGAAAGTGGAGAAACATGACAAACCCTACTTCAGCCTGGTGACCAAGGTCGGCCTCAACACCTATAAATCATGTTGACATTGTGTAACCTTGATATGATGTAATAAAAGTGACACTTTACCTTGTGATCTACCTTCCTCAAATCTGTAATCCAAGCGTAATCATGAGAAACTGTACTCCTCAAAACTGCAAGTTCATCTAAAATAAGGAAAGTCAGAGAAATTGTCAATCAAGAAGAAGCTAAAGAGAATTCACAAATATAATGTGGTATCCTGGGTGAGATCTTAGAACAGAAAAGGACATTAGTAAAAACCAAGGATATCTGAATAAATTACAGACTTTATTTAGTAAAAACATATCAATATTGTTTTGTTAATTGTAATGAACTATCACAATGTAAGATATTAATAACAGATTAAACTGTGTACAGGGATCATATGGGAATTCTCTGTACTATCTGCTCAATTTTTTTGTAACCCTAAAATTGTTCTAAAAAATTAAACTGTTACTAAAACTGAAACAAAAATGGTAGCCCAGGAGTTATTCCATGTAGAGGGAGGTGAAACAATCACCCATATTAATAATAAAGCTCATATTCGCATTAACAATTGCAGCTTAAATGTGTGTCCATAAAAGATCTCCTGATTCGAAACTCCAGAATTTGTCAGAATAATGAACAAAGTGAAGGTTTAAATGGAAAAATCCAGACTTCCCCACACTGAGGTACTTCTGTAAAACATATAATATGGAAGGACAGGGCTGAGCAGACCAGCCGTCAAGAGTTAGGAAAACAGAAAGTGGTGTGATCTGCACATGCGAGTTTCTGTTCTCAAAAATGCTACTGGAATTTAAGAGAAGAGGATGGAATGAAGCAGCTCAGCAGAGGGCAGGATCATAGCTAGGCAGGATCAAGGTCTCTTGGCACAGAAACAAAAGAGAGGGATTTCCTTCTAAGATACAGAAGGCTAGTTCCAGGAAAAAGTCTTGTAACATGTCTCAGTTGATGGAGATATATATATATATATATATATATATATATATATATATATACACACACATATATATAGTGCATCTTCAACACGGGCAACTTATATGTCATTGCTTAGAGGGCTGAGAGCTCATTTGCAATGAGTCAGCAAAGTGAAAATTACCATCAAGACATCATCAACTTTGGAATACAAAGAATAGGACAAATACAATAAAAACTTTTGGAAAATGGACTTTTATCTATTTTTAATAATTTATTAAAGAATAAATTTTTTTTTAAGTAAGCTCTATGTCCAATGTGGGGCTTGAACTCATGACATCAAAATCATGAGTCACATGCTCTACCAACTGAGCCAGCCAGGTGCCCCACAAAATAGACTTTAAAATAGTAAGTTCACTTCTGCCTCGTTATTCCTAATTAAACTTTTAGGAACTATGAATTGACTGATCAAAATAAACCAATTGTTCTCACTTATCAATGTCACCTATTTGACAGATAACTTGATTTAATTCCTTTTTTTTTTTTTTTACATTTATTTATTTTTTGAGAGACATAGACAGAGCACAAGTTGGGGAGGGGCAGAGAGAGGAGACACAGAATCCAAAGCAGGCTCCAGGCTCCGAGCTGTCAGCACAGAGCTTGACGCGGGGCTTGAACTCACAAACTGCGAGATCATGACCTGAGCTGAAGTCGGACACTTAACCGACTGAGCCACCCAGATACCCAACTTAATTTAATTCTTTAGCAGAATAGTTTTTTCATATCTGGCAGTATTAGCAAGTTATCTTCCTTTGGCTCTCGCTGTCATTATAATCTAACGTAAACTACTTTTCATGTGCTTCAGTGCCATCTATACCTCTGACTCATTGTACTTTTTTTTTTCCAGAGTCTATAGCCAAAGGACATAAAAATTATTTAGTCAAATTTGTTCTTTGTTACCATTCAGGTAGAAAAGAATAGAACCAATGACTACATTTGTTTTTCTACTTAATACAGTGTATTCGTTGATAGTACAGCCTAAGGCTCACCCTCTCCTTCATTCATTGATTGTCTACATTATATCAAGCTCTTTCAAATTCTTCAAAGCCTAAAGATGGTGCCCTTATCTAACAAATCCTTTTACCTGCCAACACCGTGACTTACATTATTCATAGTCATGCTACTAAAAATACCACTTCCTTTACTAGATCTCTTATCAATTGTTGGGTTGAAATATTTTCTAATATAACTATGCCACCAAAGATAAGATAAAGTAAAAATATTACAGTACTTCTTCAAAATATATCAATGCATATAATATACTATAACTATTGACTATTCCTATGGGGTTATTTTCTCTGTAAAATATGATAAATTAAGTACAGATTTATACTCTGTATCTATACTCTGAAGCTACAAATACTTTTGAAATATTGAACTCAGCAGAGCATACTTAGAAAGATGGACTTCTCCTCTCCAAAGATGTTCCAGCTTCAAAATATTATAGGCATCTCTGACTTGTTTCTCGATGTCAACCTCTATCAGTCCTGACACTTCAACTGGAGTGATTATTCTGAAACAAAAATCTGAACTTCTCCTGATGTCTGCACTTTTCCCACATTCAAACCAATTGAATGATTTATACTTGCTCTTAGGTGAAGCTCAACATACTTAATATATTCACGACATTGCTCCCCCAAGTGCTCTCTGGAGTCTGTCACATGAGCCTTCTTCAGTTACTGCACATCTGGGACTCCCTGCCACAAAGCCTTTACATATGGTATGTCATCTTCCCAGAAGGTTCTTCCTCACCACCACCACTTACATAAGATCTCCTTTTTTTCCTTCATATTTGGTTCAAACCTTTAGGTTATGTAAGAAGATCTACCTAAGTAGTTTTATTACCGTGTTACATGCTCTTACCTGCTCTCAAAGAATC
Organism: Panthera uncia; assembly: GCF_023721935.1. Lineage (NCBI taxonomy): Eukaryota > Metazoa > Chordata > Mammalia > Carnivora > Felidae > Panthera > Panthera uncia. The sequence goes on along the minus strand of NC_064812.1, from coordinate 47,596,807 downwards.
ATGCTGTTCAATAATTAAATATCTGTTGCCCCCACAGGAACCACTGTCTACTATTAATAGCCCAGCATCAAGAATAGTGTGTGACTAATGAATAAATCAATTAGTGAATAAATGACTATATTTGATTTTAACACCATTTCTGTTCAGAGAGTGAACTATTGGTCAATGGCAGTCACAAATAGATAATTGATAGCTTATATAAGAAAACGAAAACCAAGGAAAATGAAACTTCTATAATCTATTTTTAATGCAACCTTGATATTTAGCTAGCTGTTTTTGGTAACTAAGCTATGCTGTCAATAGAGCATGGCAAATGCAATTCATTCCATTACATTCCAGTGCTTATGATCATGGTTGAGAGTGTTAATTACATTCTTTTAAATTTGCTTTCATCCTTGAAAGTATAGTAAAAATTTAGCTTTTAGCAAGTTTCTGATAAGGCATGAGAAGAAAAACTACTTTAGATATAATGGGCTGCATAGTGTAATACAAATAATGATATAGTATGAAGGAAGGATGATCTAAATTTATGTTTAACTTCTGGGTTGGAAATATACGAAGTATTGTTTGGGTGACTGCAAATGAGCCACATTACCTGAGTTTATTTCTATAAAAAGAGAATAATATCTATCTGACAGATTTACTGTAACAAAATAATAAAAATATTAACTACTGAGGTGACAACAGACCTTTTTTCATGGTATTTGTTGCTGTTTATGTTGTGAATATTGATGCTGAGAATGATGCAGATATGCTTCTGCTGCTATTGGACTGGGTGAAACCATATTATCTTTTTTTTTTTTTTTAAGTAGGCTCCATGCCCAGTGTGGAGCCCAATGTGGGGCTCGAACTTATGACCCTGAGACCAAGACCTGAGCTGAGATCAAGAGTGATATGCTTAACTGGTTTGAGCCACCCAGGCACCCAAAAACCATATCATCCTATGTACAGAATAAGAATATCTCAAATGTTTCTGTTACCCCAAATAAACAATTCAAAATATTAATGTTGTTATATACAATTTATTGTTTTAAAATATATTTTCTACTTAGATTTATTTCTTTATAATGGACATTGTTAGTTATTATTATAAGTGAAAATACCTTTTCCTTTTTTTCCATCACAGACATTTTCTCTGGGTTGTGTAATCACTGAAGTCTTGTCAGTTTTCTATTGAGGAAAAACAAGTGATCAATATTGAGTAGCCTGAAAAAAAACAATCAAGGTAATTCAAATCAATATGCTTATCTTGCAATCATTTATACTGCACATTTGCAAAATCACAAAGCTTAGTTTATTGAAGCTTCATTTGGAAACAGCAAGAAGTATGGGGAGAGATTCTATAGTTTAAATGTGGAAAATAATAACAAATGATTTTTTTATATTTTCAATGAATAATCTGTTTTACTTTAAATTTTTGAAATGTTTATTTATTATTTTTGAGAGAGAAAGAGAGCAAGCGTGGGAGGGACAGAGAGAGAGGGAGATGCAGAATCCGAAGCAGGCTCCAAACTCTGAGCTGTCGGCATACAGCCTGATGTTGGACTTGAACTCACAAACTGTGAGATCATGACCTGAGCTGAAGTCAGATGCTTAACCGACTGAGCTACCCAGGTGTCCCTGTTCTACTATAAATTGTAAATGTATTAAACTACTTCTCTGAGTATAACTGTAAAATATTCATACACTAAATTCTAAACTCGGGACTAGATGACTAGATGACACTGTCTTGAAGGTAACAGACCAATTGTGTATTATTCATTTTTACTTATAATTTGGAAATAGGCAAATATTATAATTAATATAAACTTTAAGTGATTGTTTATCTAAAAATCTGAAAAAACACTGTTTGATGGAAAAAAAGTATAGTTACACTGCCAGAACCAATGTAACAATACAGAAAACCACAGGTAAAACTAACCATTACAGCATTCGTTTCAGAAAGTATCCCGAAGTCAAGAGAAAATTAGATAACTTTCTAAAAAATTTTCCCAAATTAGCTATGAGGCAAAAAATTAAGTCTGTCATCCCTTTTATTAGTCACAATACTTTTTTTCATTTTTTACAACACACTAGATACTCCAGATCCTTTTACATACATTATCTAATTTGATCTCTATAATAATCCCTTGAAGTGAGTAAAAGAGACCAATATTATGTCAAAGAGGTTAAGGAGGATTTTGAAATTGGGCAACTGATAAGTGTAGCACAGAGCCCTTGTTTTTTGACTGCCAGTGTACTCTTTCCACGCTACTACAAATCCTTTTTATGTATGCGTGTGTGTGTGTGTGTGTCTGTGTGTACACATGTAGCAAATATAGTAGAATTAACTGAAAAATGTAAATGTAATTTAATCATATGATCCCCTAAAAATTTTAAAATTTATAACTTAATATACTTACTTATGCCATGTTCTCAAGCCACAATTCCCAGAGAGTCATATAAAGAGGACAAGGTAATACATGTTACAGAAGAGGAACTATGAGCTTAGGGAACCTAAATATTTTATAACAGGCAGTAAGCACGTTGTTCTTTGGTCCAGAATGAAACTATTTCTGTCTTCTGAGGCTGTAAGCAAACCAGCCCCTTGCTTCAGAGGAAAGCACTATCTCTATCTTTCAGGGCTGCTCACTATATAAATTTCTTTGGAAATATAGTCAGGAATAATAGCTGTCAGTTCTTCTGCTCACCACACGAGCAGAAATGTAAACATCCAGGGGCGCCTGGGTGGCTCAGTCGGTTGAGCAACCGACTTCGGCTCAGGTTACGATCTCAAGGTTTGCGAGTTCGAGCCCCGCGTGGGGCTCTGGGCTGATGGCTCAGAGCCTGGAGCCTGCTTCCGATTCTGTGTCTCCCTCTCTCTCTGCCCCTCCCCCATTCATGCTCTGTCTCTCTCTGTCCCAAAAATAAATAAACGTTAAAAAAAAAAATTAAAAAAAAAAAAGTTCTTCAAAGCAAAATTAAAAAAAAAAAAAAAAGAAATGTAAACATCCTGTATATGAAAGACCCATGTCTCTCAACAATATCAACCCTTCATTTTCATATATCTTTTATACTCTCATGGTTTTTGGTGAATTTTCCTACTCCATCAGCCACTTTGATTAATATGGCTGACATATTAATATGATTCATATGAGAACCATTTGTGTAATTTTTCTCACATAACACATTTAATTAAGAATTCTACCAATAGGACTCCAAGCAAGAGTGAGGCCAACCTGCAGTACTGACATCAAGTATTATCCTCAAATCGCATACTCAGTCAGCTGAACAAATCCCATAAGCCATCAGAGTCTATCTGAAATATTCAGGTGCTTTCCCTTTTCCTTCCTATATTGATCTTTTCATTTTCCCTGAGGCATTAATCCAAGTATAGAACTATATATTAGTAATTATACTGACGCTTCCTTGGCATGCTAAAATGCCTAGGGCGATTTTATCATCATCCATAAAAAGTCCTTAGGATAGTGAGTTGAAACTGATGTAAATGTCTTTCATAGCCAAAGTAGTATTATTTAAGCTAAATTGAGGAACAAATTTCATATTGTTTCTAACTGAATGGCTCCCATTATAGGGATGACTGTCTCTGTATAAAGTCAGTTATCCCTCTGGAAACTCCTCTGAGTACAAGGTAGCCTCATTGGGACAGATCTCTGTAGGCATCTGAGAGTTACATAATATACTGGTATCTCTTCAAAACTTGAAGTCTCTTATAACCTTTGCTAAGCTATAAATTACTATAATTTAGGGGGAAAGGTAAGATAATGACAAGAAGTACAGCATCAGGCGAGTACATGGTATCACTGGAAAAATAGGGACTTTTACAGTCATCAAGATCCCAAGTGGGACCTACATCAGCAGAGAGCCTGAGTTGACAGTGCTTTTACTATATAGCCTCTCAGTGAGTTGATATTTCTTAAAGTTTCCATTTCAGTTCAAATCCCATACTCAGCCAGTTCAAATAATTGTGACTAAACTTTTTGGGGATGGGACGACCTTAGGATAACCAGTCCATCTCTTCTGTTTGTTCATGCCACCAGGCAAATGCATTTGTCTACCAAGGGAATGAATAAGAACCAGTTGTTAGGAATGGAGGTCGGGAAGATATCTGGAAGTACTGACAGCTGTTTTTACATGGAAGGTACAATAGTTGAAACCATTTTCTGCAGTTTCTGATTGACTTGTAGGTAAGATTAAGAAGAGTACCCATGGTCAGACTTGTCTGGCAGGAAGTAATAGCAGTCAACTAAATTTAAGGTGCTTGATGCATCAGTTGTGGGAGCCATATCAGAATGTTTCCCTTAATGAGAAATGTTCATGGTTCTGAAAGACAAAGATCATTAATGTCCCTCTATGATCACATTTCTTGGAGTCTGTGGTTTTTCCTCTCCTGGTACCACCATGATGGTTTTCTCCTTCTAATCCCTAAAATTTGTTGTGTCCCATTCTAGCAGCTGTAAATTCACTTTTTCTTCAATCATTTCTTGCCTGAATCCAGACCTTTTGTCCAAGAAGGACAAAGTTTATATAAAACTTAGACAGATACATTATGTCCACCATTTGGCCATATAGGCTACTATTGAGAGTCCAGTGTGGTACTATTGGTATCCAGTGTACTTAACCAACGGCCATTATCCTTATGTTCAAAGACCATGTTAATTCAAAAAGAGAATCCAGGTGGCTAAACGAGAATTAATTTTAATTCTCTAGACCCCATTTGGCTGTATGCAGTGTACCAACTAGACTGACATGGAGTTGCTGCTTAGGAAAAAGAAAGAATTATGCCCAGGAATGGTCTAGATGGAATTTCATATTTAAAAAATAGGTCTTGAGGGGCCCCTGGGTGGCTCAGTTCGTTAAGTATCTGACTTTGTCTCAGGTCATGATCTCGCGGTTCATGAGCTTGGGCCCCACGTCAGGTTCTGTGCTCACAGCTTGGAGCCTGGAGCCTGCTTTGGATTCTGTGTCTCCCTCTCTCTCTGCCCCTCCCCTGCTTGCACTCTGTCTCTGTCTCTCTTTTTCAAAAATAAATAAACATTAAAAAAAAAAAACTTTAAAAAAATAGGTCTTGGGTGCTGAGGTGGTTCAGTGAGTTAAGCATCTGACTCTTGGTTTCAGCTCAGGTCATGATCTCATGGTTCATGGGATCGAGCCCCGTGTTAAGCCTGCTTGGGATTTTCTCTCTTCCTCTCTCTCTGCTCTTTCCATGTTCATGTGTGCATGTGTGTGCTCTCTCTCTCTCTCCCTGTCTCTCAAAATAAATAAACTTAAAAAAAAATTGGTCTATGTAACTCCTCACCCATTCCGTCATGAGAATTAGCTGGAAAGTAGACAGAAGAGATGATCTGTTTCTGGGGACAACTATATTCAATAAACAAAACTGCCTTATTAAAGTAGGCAAGCAAATAGATTTAGAAGTATTTTTTAAAATTTTTAATAGGTTTTTCAACACCAGAGACTAGATCAGATGCCTATGGATGATAAGAGGTATGGAAGATCGATCAAATACCTTGAGTCAAATACCAGCTCACTGTTAAATGGTTCTTGCAAAATGAGAAGAGGAAGAAGGAAGAAAAGGAGGAAGGGTATGGAGAAGGAAAATGAGGAGGAGGAGGAATGGGAAGAGGAGAGTCTGTCTGTAATCTGCCAGACCAAACAGCTAGGCCATTGTTGAGATTAAAAAGGTCATTAAAAATATAGTGAGGCTCATCAAGGAGAGCACTGACCAGAGGTATAAGAACAGTTAAGTTTCTATAAGTGGAACACTCATATCCAATTGTGGCCCTGCATAGCTGACACTAAGGTCGAAAAGATATACCAACCCAGTTTACATCTTCAAGTTTTAGCTTAGAGAAACCATCAGTGAACCAAGATTAAGAATTAGGGGATCTCTGTGAATAAAGAACTCCACTGAATCAGAGGGTATGTTTCAGGTGGCAGAGTGAAGTAGAGATTTTCTTCCAAAGGGATAGCTGTTATTTTTTCAGACAAAGTCAACATGCCACTGGGGCCAGGCCTTCTGTGTTATTGAGTATACAATTTCCATTTGACCAGTGAAGCTTGGTGAGCTCTTTCTACTTGTTAGTCACTGAGCCTAAGTTGACTCACCTCAAAATAGGAATATTACATCAAAGAGTCCCAAAGCTTCCATGGGGCAAGTATTTAGTTTTGACAAGAGCTCAGTAGAAATTTAATAGCTCCCTTTCAGATAGTACATGTGTAATAGCCAAGTTAGAGAGGCAATGAATATGAGATCCTGAGTCTACCTTTCTTGGCTAGGCTACATTTTTATTTTGTATTTTTTTTGCCGAATGCTCCAATCTGCAAAATCATCATAGAGCGTTTTATCTCATCAAGTTCATTATGGTTATGGGGCCTTAATGTTAGAGAATATTCCAGGGCTTGTTGGACATATTTCAATCTAAAGTGTTTATTTGGACCTTAGCCAACACATGTGGATTTATGAGATAGCCAATACAAGGACCCAAGCAGAATTCCCAAGTGAAGCACATACTATCTCCAATATCCAACATGAATAATATGGTCCTGGCCTTCCTTTTTTGTGGTGGTGGTAAAGGGGAAAGAGGTATCAGTCTTTCCTTGACTGCCAGAAATATTAAGCATTATGAATCCTCACCTAAGCCCAGTTAAGTGTGCCTGCCTTCTGCTTTAGAAAGAGATACCAACTCTGTTTTCCAAGGTTGTGAGAAAAATCTGCCCTTTGTTCTATAAAAAGATACCATCTCTATCTTCCAAGGTCATATTCTGTTTAAACATCCTTAAAAGAAAGTCTGGCATAAAGGAAGTCTGAGCCTCTGTTTGGAAGACATGCAGAAACATAAGAGATCCATGGAAAATTATCTCCCAAAAGAAGAGTATTAGAGAAACCAAATGACTAGTGTGGTTCTGGTCGAGTTCACTGAAGCAGCAGCCTTACTAGTGCTGCCACCAATTATTGCAATGCAATTATATTTCAGGATTTTTCTTTAATTTGCATTGCTTATTGATTATTTTTGAGAGAGAGAGAGAGAGAGAGAGAGAGAGAGAGAGAGAGAGATTGAGAGCACAAGCAGGGAAGGGGCAGAGAGAGAGGGAGAAACAGAATCTGAAGCAGGCTCCAGGCTCTGTGCTGTCAGCACAACACATTGTTCATGGTCTACCAGTGAATAAAAAACACAGTTTTAAAAGGACTAATATAAAATGTGCTCTCTTCAGATTCTTATTTCAACAGCTCTAATACCACATCAAGTTTTTCTTAACTCTGAAAATAAGCCTAGATAAACACGTAATATTAAAAAAACCTAGTTTTAAACATAAAATGTTATACACACTAAATATTGGTGAAGTCACATTGTGGATGGAGGCAGCTTAATAAAGTGGAAAGGGCACAGACTTTACAATTTAAAGTTTAAGTCAAATCTCTACAAATTAGAAAATAAGAGGTCTTGGGAATATTCTACGACTTAATTTCCTCACCTAAAAAATTGGCCTATCATGTATTTAATTGTTTGCAGTTGATAAGGACACTTAAATAATATATGCAACATATCTAGCAGAGGCATAGTAAAGAGGGGGAACACAATAATTTCTTCTCCACTTTCTGTTGATGTCACGATAACAGAAATATCTCACCCATCTTTATAAATAGAGTAATATTCTACTTCTTCCAAGTAATTCTCCTTAGAATTCTGTGTATGTTCCTGGAGGTTCAATATCTCCTTAGGAGTTATGGGCCTCAAAATATTGCCTAGAACAACAGTTAAAACACTGAAATAGGTACTATCAAAGTCTATCATCAGAGGAAAGAAAGCTCCAGGAAAAGACTCTTTCTTTCCTGTACCTAAGTTTGACTCCAAGAACAACTAATTATAATGCATTATGGTATCTTAGGTTTTTACTAATCTTCAAAAGTCACTTCTCACACACTATCTCGTACACTTCCCATACATAAATCCTTGGAGAATATAATATAGGAGACATACTAGATTTGAAGTGGAAAAAAATTATTTAGCTTTCTGAGAAGGGACCATTATTAAGTTTCACTAGGTTTATTATTTTGTTTGAAAATATATTCAACTTTTGAATTTGTGAATAGACAAATAACTAAATCCAGTATATTTCTGATAGTTTGAGTTGATTCATATTTATTAGCTGTAAGAGAATACACTTCACTCAATATGAATGAGACTACTAATTTTTAAATCATAGTCCTAGTTTTTGAAGAGAGGCATTGTTTATATCATGGATTTATAACGCATATTCAGTATCTAGGTACCTGAAACAAGGAAGAGATAAAACATCTTCTTCTCTTGAGATACAAGCTTGTTCGAAAATGCAGTTAGTGTTTTCAAAGATCTCAAATGACAGATTTCTTTGAAAGAACTCTCTGTGAAGGGGTCAAGGGGAGACTCTTTCTTGGTCAATAGGATACAATGAAAAACTGGTCTGGGGTGCCAAGGTGGCTCAGTCGGTTAAGCATCCAACTCTGGATTTCAGCTCAGGTCATGATCTCATGGTTGGCGACTTCGAGCCCCACCTCAGGCTCTGTGCTGACAGTGCAGAGTCTGCTTGGAATTCTTTCTCTCTCTCTCTCTCTGCCCCTCCCTGGCTCTCTCTCTCTCAATGTAAATAAATAAAACATTTAAAAAAAAGTAAAACTTCTCTATAGGAGTATGGTATACTTGAGAACTGAATTTAGGGATTAATTCAACATGTAATAACCAAAGTAGCATTTTACATCTGTTTTAGGTAAAATCTTGTGTATATTTATTTTGACAATAGCTTCACAGAATACTTGCTAAGTTGAGCCAGATTTTGGAATTGCTTTCTTGCTTAAATGGTTCAATGAACTGATTCAATTTATCCCAACAACCAGTTCAAGGCTATTTTATTTTCCCCTGAATTGACTAGTTGATTTGTCTTCATGCAAATCTCAGTCCAAAAATATTTCTGCAGAATCAGCATTACCACTTCCTGCAGCTAGCCATGAACCCAATTTCAGCAGAGGTTTGAAATTAGGCAAGATAATGAAATGGGCTGACAATCTGGCCCAAACCCTAATTTATAGTTTTGTTTAAAATTAAGGTTGGCTTTGCCCTTGGCCCAGAGACCGGAGAAACACAGCACGCTTAAACCTATCATTAGGCCAACCAAAATATGCAGCTAAATTACAACTGTATCTGTCCTTGGAATCATTCATTTTCTTCACTTCTCCTTACTGCTCCTGCCTTGACACATCCACAGTCTACAGCCTCCCAGTTCATGTGTCAAGTCCACATGGGAGTGCATCTCCCCAGGCTTCTCTGCTCTAACATGGCCTCTGCCCTAGACATTTCCTTCTCCCCTCACCTCCCATGAAAATATATTTGTGTAAAGAAAACTGACTCAAAGCATTTGTTTTTAATTTTTGCATTCCAGCTCTCACAGAATTTTTTAAGAAGCAGATGCTGAGATAGAGTTAGGGGTGAAGATGTGTGTGATTAATACCAGAGCGATAAGGGAGAGGAAATAGGATTAGGCAGGGAAAGAAGTCAAATTGAAATGAAGATTGGACAAAAAAGAAAAAACAAAGGATAAAAAAGAGAGAAAGAAAGAGAGAGAGACTGGACAAAGCCTTGGCCAATCTTGTAGGAAGCTCCAGGGCAAATATTGCTCAGCGGATCTGTGCTACATTGGGCCCAAATGATGAGAGCTCTATATCCCTACCTTGCTCGGTCACTACAAGCAAGCTCTCCTAAGAGCTGTAAACTGGTATGCAATTGCTCCGAGAGCTGTTGGCTGGAGGTAGTGTGTTGATGGCATTCCCCATAGCTGGCCAGAAGTCTTTCTTTGGCAGGGGATCTAGAGAGAACATCTCTATGTCCTTCTGACTCATATGATCAAGTAATTCAGACTGAAGTCTGAGTGCTAAGGGCTTAATTCAATGCTTTCTCAAATGTAATCTTTTGAATGGACGGAGAGAGGTGTGTTGGAAAAATGTGTTTTGTGTTCAAGAAATTCTAAGGGACTCTATAGCCCATAAAATTAAATCATTTCCTTCGCTGCAGGATTTGTCATCCTTATTAATAGTAATGTATTATCTACTACACAATGAGTTTTCAAGAGAAAAGTTACACTATGCAATGAGTTTTCAAGAGAAAAGTTACAGAGCTTGTATTTCTTAGCTATATTTATATACAGATGCTTTAATTTTCTCCAAATAAGATATTTAGTATCTTTCAAAACACTAATGACCCACATAGCACAGTTTAGGAAATTGTCTAATTATAGGACGCATATCACAAAAAATATATAAAATTTGCATGTCTCAGGACAATTCTGAAAATAGAAAGTCTTAACACAGAAATTCACTCAAATGCTGTGAATGTAAGTGCCAGGAAACAAGTGTTAAAAGTGATTCTTAAGGACATAGTTTTTTTGAAGCCTTCAAAACAAGGATTCTGTCTACTCTGCTATGTTTACTGAAAAATGAACAGGGATAGAATGGGACTCTTGCTCAAGGGAATGTTAAGACCTCAGAAAAATCTTGTCAATCTCCTTTGTGCTTTAGCCTTTTCTCTTAAGGAGACTAGTCACCAAACCGGAAAGCTTAGAACAAGCACCACAAACAGAAAACTGGAATGCCATGACAGGTAAGGATGTACTAAAATTACTAGTTATTTTTATAAAAATTAAACTGCTGATAAACCAAGACTTTTAGAGCACAGTGAATTTTTAAGAAGTGATAAAGGATTGATTTCAGAAACCACAAACTTGTGAGCAAATCTTATTTCCTAAGAGGAAAAAAAATTAGAATATCATATTAAATAGCTGGTTTGTAATAATTTGATAAAAATTTTAAAACAATGAAATTTCTCCACAAATTAATCATGCCAACAGAACCTGATTTTATTTTTTAAATTGTTATCTAGTTGGCAAATTACTATAATATTGTGAATATTGCTAAAGTTTAGCTGAATATAAACCATAATAGGCAATTTGTGATCTTCTGGTGGGCTACATAATTGTCTTAATATTAATATTATTATATGGGTTCTCGCTCATTGAGTATTTTCCAAAAAGAATATTAATTAATTTATTGATGCTAATTTGGATAAAATATTATGTTTAGCCGAATACAAACTATAACAGGTAATTTGTGATCTTCTGGTGGGCTACATAATAAACTATGGCTGATATTAATATTATTATATGGGTTCTTGCTCATCGAAGAGTTTCCTAAAAGAATATTAATTAATTTTTAATGCTAATTTGGAGAAAATATTATATTGATGTGTCACTGAATTCTATCTTTGGTCTTATTTTCATGAAATTTATCCTAACATCCTTGGCATTTCTATCAGGAACTTTGAAAACACTGATAGCATGCTTATCAAATTCTTCAGCAATGAAAAGTTAGAGTACATAAAAATTGATTTTATGTACTGACATTAAAAATCCAAATTATAAATAAGCACTCTAGCTAAAAATATAGCTTCAAACAGATTGATTTAACAGGAAGACATAATAATCTGTACGTTGGTCTAATCAATCCTTTGTTCAAGTGTATTCTGGATATGACCAAAATTTGATAAAATTTGTAGGAAAAGGATTTGGAAGTTTTAGTAGGTTACAAACGTACTATGTTTCAACACTGTAATGACACTGTTTAAAAGGCTCACATAATTATTACATGGAAATAATAGAATTGTTCTGTTCAGAGATTAAATTCAGACATTTTACTTTGCTTTGGAGATCGCACATCTGGAGTATGTTTAGTCTTGGCTGTGATATTTTAATAAGGGGCTGACAAACTACAAGTCTTTGAGGTACAGAAACCAGGATGTAATTGTGCTACATCAAACATACTTGAAGGAACTGTTGATTTTAGCTCGGAGAAAACCAAACTAAAAGATTAAGGCAGCCCTAGATGTGCTATATCATAAGAGGGAATAAGCTTGTCATGTGATGTTCCTCAGTAAAAGATAAAATGCCCATTTGTATGTTTGTATATTAATTTCCTAGAACTATCATAACAAATGTTTACAAACTTGGTATCTTCAAGCAATGGAAATGTATTCTCACAGTTCTGGAGACTAGAAGTCCAAAATCAAGGTGTCAGTGGGGCCATACCTTATCTGAAGTTTCCAGAGACCAATGCTCCCTGGCCTCTTCTTAGCTTTCAGAGGCAGCCAGTAATCCCTGGCATCCGTTGGCCTGCAGCTATGTCACTCCCATTTCTGCTTTGGTCATCATAGCACCTTCCTCTGCGTGTCTTCATGGCTTGTTTAAAAGGACATTAATTATTGGACTGAGGGCCAACTCTATTCTGGTGTGACCTCACCATAACTAATTACATCTGCAAAATCCTCATTTCCAAATAAAGTCATGTTCTGATGTTTCAGGTAGACCTAGTCCTGGAGGAACATATTTAACACAGTACAGTCTGCCTCTGGCCTCTCCAAATTCATGCCTCTCTCATATGCCAAAGATATTCACTCTATCTTAATATCCTCAAAATATTTAACCCATTTAATTAATTTTGTACCTAAAATGTCATCACAATACTATCAACACAAAAAGTTCCAAATCTCATCATCTAGATCAATGTAAATCAGTTATGGGTGAGACTCTGGGTATAATCCATCTTGGAACCAAATTCTTCCCCATGTGTGGACCTGTGAAACTAGAAAGCAAGTCATATGCTCCAAAATATAATGGTGGTGCAGCCATAGAATAGATAGTGAGAAAGGGGGAGAATAGAGCTTTATCTTCCTATTCTCTGCCTCTGATTATCACATAGCTGCCTTCCTTCCCTGTGCATTTTCATATAACCTTTGTGTAAGGATACCAATCATTGCATTCAAGGCCCACCCAGATACAGAGGGACCTCATCTTAACTAATTACATCTGCAAAGACCTAATTTCCAAATAAGGCCACAATCTGAGGTTCCAAATAGACATGAATTTAGGGGAAATATTGAACCCAGTACAATCCGGTTCATTTGTTTTTCAACAATAAAATAAATGTTTCATTTTATTAAAGGTTAGCTTTTTTAAACTATCGTTGCTGACTACAGTGGTAATGAAGCACCTCATGAACTAGCTTACAGTCACTAAATGCATTCAAACAGAAGCTGAAATCCATGAAAGAGTATCTAATATGTAGAGTTGAATTCCTGAACTTGACATTAGGGGAGTAGAACTTCTTTTGGTAACCTTCAGATTCCCTTCCCACCTTCCATGAGTCTGGTGGAGCAGATTTCATCTCCTAAATGTTCAGCTGAGATTTCTATGATGTATAAAGATGAAGACATTGTGCAAGTGTACAATATAAAAAGTAAAACTTCAGTTCTCTGGCTCTTGATAAAAAGAAATTAACTGCAGAAAACATAGAGACTTTTTGGGGGATACGGTGACAGATGGACACTAAGATGGTCACTATGCTTCCCACCCCTGGTGTTCATGCTCTGTATGATCCTCTCCTCTTGAGTGTGGGGGGAGACTGTGACTTGAATCTAACCAACAGAATCTGGTAAAGGTAAAAGGATTTTACTGACACAATTAATAATCCCTTTCAGCTGCCTATGAGTTAATAGTGGGTGGGCCTGAGTAAATCAGATGACTGTCTTTAAAAGAGGAACTGACCCCCAGTAATGTTAGATATTCTCCATGCTGGCTTGATGAAGTAAGCGCTTATGTTGAGAAAGCCCTTAGGAAAAGGAATTTTGGAGGCCTCTAGGCTTGAGGGCAGCCCCCAACAGAAATCCAGAAAAAAACCCAGTGCCCTCACAAGAGGAAGAGGTGATGTGAAGATGTGAAGACAAGCGAGACTGAAGTCAAGTGGCCACAAGTCAAGAAATCCAAAAATGCAGTCACCAGAAACTGGAAGAATCAAGGAAGACTCCTAGCTCAGAGCCTTCAAGAAATTGCAACCCTACCAACACCTTGATTTCAGACTTTTGGCCTCAAGAATTGTGAGAGAATAAACTTCTAGTTTGTGGTAACTGGTTACAACAGCCACAAGAAGCTAATATAAAAATGGATTTTGCTAGGGTGCCTGGGTGGTTCAGTCTGTTAAGTGTCCAACTCTGGATTTCAGCTCAGGTCATGATCTCACAGTTCATGAGATTGAGCCCTGCATCCAGGGCACTGCATGGAGCTTGCATGGGATTCTCTCCCTCTCTCTCTCTCTCTCTGCCCCTCCCCAACTTGTGCCCTTGTACTCTCTCTCTCTCTCTCTCTCTCAAAATAAAGAAACATTAAAACATTTTTTTTTAATGAATTATGCCACTAATCTGAATGAGCTTGGAAGAAGTTTCTACCCTATTTGAGTTTCCAGAAGAGCATGCAGCCTGGAAGACACTTTGATTACAGCCTGTGAGACCCTAGGCAGAAGATCCAATTAAACAGTACCCAGACTTCTGACCTATGGAAATTGTAAGAAAATGCGTGTTATTTTAAGCCCCTAAATTTGTAGTAATTTTCTATGCAGCAATTGGGAACTAATACAAATGTGACTCATAGTTTTGCCACATATCTATGTTTATTTTCTTTGAATTCACTACCAATGAGTTAGACGAACCTTTCCACCCCTGATAATTCTCATTACTATGAATAGCACATATCTAAGTAATTGCTTTAATGTTAATAGTCCAATTGCTTTAAAACAAGTACAGATGTATATACTACCCTGGGTCTAATTAGCACACAGCTCTAACAAGGTACAGAATATAATTAATTACTGTATATTCAATATCTTAAGAAATAAATATAAAAAAGGAGGGAGAGAGGAGGAGGGTAAATGAGATAGGGAAAAGCTGACAGTTTTGATCCCTATAGGTCAGAAGTGATTCTGATATTTACAATGTTTTCTGTAGCCTATAGGAAGCTACATTTCTCCCAGTTTCCTTACCCATAAAATGGGGATAATAACAGTAACTACTTCAGAAGGTGGTTTCATGTGTTCAATGAGATCATCTATGAAATGAATTTAATGGAGTCCCAGGAATAGAGTAAGTGTTCTATAAATATCAGTGCTCAACATCAGCATTATAACGTGCTTCATGTTTTAAAAAGTAATTGATGTACATTGTTTTCAGCTGTCACATCCAAAGAGTAGAAAGCTGAATGGCTTTTGTGACAATCTGAAGACTCCCAGTGCTCCTGGTTTTGGGAAAGACTTTTCTTCATGGATTGATAGAATAAATATTTTTTCATTTTGCGTGTTATTTATTTTTAATATATTGACCATAATTGCTGTTCTATGTTTGAAAAAACTAGTTTTGTTAAATTGGAATAATAATGGCATTCTAGAAAGTACAAACCACAAGGGTTAGAGTTTTCAGTCTGAGTCAAACTTTAGAAGGATAATTTCACTTTCTTCTTCCTCACTATACCCATGTAATGGCTTCATTCTCCTTTGTGTTGTGGTGCATATTGAGAGATAAGCAACCTTTTTTGTGCTCTGCATCATCTAAGAAAATCAATTTTTCCCCTAAAGCATTTGAAGTTCTACAAAATACAAATTGACATTTTATAGTACTTTTTTTTAAAATTAAAAACCCAAATGTATGCTATAGGAAATCTTTTTCACATGTGAATGACTCATTTGTTCTCAAATCATCATTTGGTAAAGTTGTTTGATATTTAAAAACTTTCTGTGATTTCATGGTGACTTAAAAAAAAATAGTTGTATTTTTTGCTAGTCAGAAGTTAATCTGAGCCCTCCAGGCTCAATTTCAGATTTGAATGTCAAGTCTCAAGGTTTGATGTCAGCCTCGCAAACTTTCTCCTTCAGTGTCTATCTACATAAAACATTTACATTACATGATATTAGAGCTGATCCCATTCAAAGATAGATTATGGTTCTTAAGTTATAAAAAAAATGCACTCTTAACTAAGGCTGCTTAATATGCTAGCATGTTATCTGATAATAGATGCCATAATATTCTATTTTTTTTACCATGTCCTCCAGTCATAAACAAATTCCATATATGTCAGGCACACACACATGCCTATAAATAAAACAAAATTATAATGAAACAATTCCTAAACTTACATAGGTAAATATGCCCTGATATTTTCTTATTTATTTTTCTCTAATGTATTCTAATCCATTCTATTCTATTTTATTTGAAATAAAATGCTTATTGATATTCACCAAATTGGGATTTATGACCTACTCATGGTTAAACCTGTGACCATGGGTTAAACTTATGGGTCAAAAGAGGCAATGAAATGTGAAGCCAACATCAAACAATTGTTTAACATTTTTTAAAGTTTATTTATTTATTTTGAGAGAGAGAGAGAGAGAGAGAGAGAGAGAGAAAATGAGCAGGGGAAGGGCAGAGAGAGAGGGAGAGAGAGGGAGAGAGCAAGCAGACTCTGCGCTATCAGTGCAGAGCCTGATGCAGGGCTTGGTTTCATGAACCGTGAGATGATGACCTGAGCCTAAATCAAGAATCGAATGCCCAATAATAGACTGAGCCACCCAGGCACTCCAAACAATTGTTTAACATTCTTGCCAAGAAGAAGCCAATCAGTTCACCCTATACAAATGCTATAAAAAGATGGATAGCGGGTGTCCAGAAAGAGGAAAGCATAATTCTGAACAATACCAAGCCAGAGAATGTGAGAATGTCTGTTTTAGAGCTATTGGTGGCAAATTTCTGTCCTAGAGACCAGACTCCTTTAGAGGTCTCCACTCTTCAGATACACGTAGGAGATGGTTCTAGCTTATGCCTGCTGACCCAGAGTATAGCCGTTTTCCATATTTTTCACTTTAAAGAAGTATTACAATTAATAGCTGAAATAGAGTGTTCCAAAATGGTATAAAAACATAAAAGACTGGATTTTCCAGTAGGTCTGATACAAATCCAAGATTTTACTTAGTATGAAGATTTACTTGGGATGCCTGTGTTGCTCAGTCGATTAAGCATCTGACTTAGGCTCAGGTCATGCATAATTTCATGCTTCGTGGGTTTAAGCCCCACGTCGGGCTCTGTGCTGACAGCTTCGAGCATGGAGCCTGCTTCAGATTCTGTGTCTCCCTCTCTCTCTGCCCCTCCCCTGCTTACACTCTGTCTCTATCAAGAATAAACATTAAAAAAATTAAAGATTTACTAATAGTTTTATTGATATCAGCAATTATAAAGCACTGACACAGCAGGAAAGGTCTTGGTTGTCCAATACACTCCCCAAGTCCTTTCTTGCTGCAACATGATGCGCTCTGGTAGCAGACACACGGTACCTTACACAGAGGAGCCACTTTCATCAGGAAACATCTCCATGTAGCCTTATATAATTGCATATCTTCTATGATATTTCTCAAGGAGCCATATCCCATAAATCTGTAGATTCCAGGTTTGTTTACCATAAGTAATCCTGGATAGATGAGGCATATACAGTTAAAAGCATTCCAAAGATAAAGACTCTCCAGGAAAAACCATTATTTTGTTTGCCAGTAGGGCGACATCGCCATGTTTATAAAGAGATTTGACAGGGTCAACTTCTTTCTCCCTTGAGGATGCCTCCCTCTGCTTAAGAGAAAATACAAATTGCAGACCAGCATGTTAACCATTTACTTCCCAGATGTCCTTGATGAGCCTCCATTTTGTATAACCAGGTTCTGCCATGGTGTTGTCTAAATAACATGTGAGATGTATATAGTAACAGTCCTCAGTTTAACGAAGGTTAAATGAGAAAATCTATAGGAGGTAACCAGGCTCGCTTTTCTTGGTGTGATCTAGGCTAGCATCATACACCTCCCTTTAAAGAATGGCTGATGGAGTGCTCTTTGACATAAAAAGCTAGGAAAACTTAATACCTTGTGGTCATTAGTGGGCATTGGAGAAGTGTCCAATGCTGCTGCACCGTTTAGATACTTCATGTACCAGCCAGTTGCACTGTGGCTCCTGCCAACTCTACGAGATGCACAAAACTATCATTTGCTTGTCTGTGGGGTCAGTGGAAAATGGGTCATGCATATGAGAAATAAATGCTGAGTAGTCCTATATTAGACTGTATCTACATATCTTGCTACAGCTGTTTTGTCATGTATTCCAAAGTTAAAATCTAAAGTGTTTTCTACTTTTCATTAACACTTTTATTTTGCAATAAATATTTAATGCAACTATGAGCCTAAAAAGTGCATGTTCAATTAAAAAAACACAGAATTTTCATTTCTTAAGAAAATTGGTAATGAATATGTAATTTGCCTAAATTGTTTGTCATCATCTAACACATTTAACATACACTAAGGTAAGAGTGGGGAGACATACTGGTATTACAGATGAAATGAAGACAAAATTTACCAAAGAAGCTTTAGCCCCTAACTGAAAAGTTAGTAAATATTTTGAATTATTTCTAAAGATGAGAATTTAAGTATAGCTGCAAATTTCATGTATAATACAACTCTGTAAAGGTAGGATTTTCATTTAGATCAAGTGATACTTTTTTTAATTAATTTTGTTCATTTACTTATGCATGTACAAGATTATGAAGCAATTGCTATTAATATGATTGCCTCATTAGTAGAAAACGAACATAAATACTTAGATGATTAAAACTTTATACCAAAGTCATTAGATGCTTCAAATGGAAAGTTGATTTATTTAATTTTAAAACTAGCTGGGTTTTTAAGTCAAATTAATTAAATCAAATCTTTGGTAATTTCATTCTATTTAAGCTAAATACGTAATATTATGGTAAATATGTTTCTATAGTAACTAGAAAGTTCAATATTGAAGATAAAATTGTTTTGCAATGATAAATAAAATTTTTCGTAAACTTAGGTTCATGGCATAAAGAATATTCTTAATAAATGAACACGAAACTCCTTACTCTATGCCAGAACTCCTAATTATAAGCCAAAAATCTGCAATATTATACCCACAGAAACCATTATGAAATAGAAACCACTATGTCATATTTTATGTATATTCACAAAAACTACAGAACTAAATTACAAAAAAAAAAAAAGCTAAATTCTGAAAACAAACAAAAATGTCTTCAGAAAGAGAACATTTTGTTGTGATTTTTCTCTTTGCTGCTTTTCTTCAGTTGGAACATAGACATGTTTGAGCTTTTGAGAATTTACTTTGTAAGTTTAAAATGTCTTATGTGTCTTCTAAATTTTTATGTCTTTTTATATGTCTTCTAAACTTTATATGTCTCCTAAATTTTAGTTGCTTCCATACACACTGTATTAATTTGACAATTAATTATATTTAAAAAAATGAATTGGCAATTTGTAATTAAAATAATCCACAAAGAGAGTAGCAAAATACTCTAAAAAAAAAAAAAAAAAAAGACCACTTCAGTTTTTGAAGCTTTTCACAAATTCAATATCAAAAAGATATCTGAAAACAGCAAAATATTCTAATTTATTAAGAAGAAAGTAGGAAACTGAACAAAGTAAATAGTAAATTCTGAAATAAAAGACTTAATTTGGAAATTCTACAGTTGTGCTTCAGAATATCTTGGTATTTTAGGAAGAAAATTTAATGGAGCACTTATTTTTAAGTGTATAAATTGATCATCTATACTGGAAATGGATAAAATTGAGAAAGTGTATGATTTTTCAGCACCAATATTTGGCATAGCATTCAAAAGAGTCACAAACAGGGAAAACATTTAATAAGGTTCGGTTTTAGAAAATCATCAAGAAAAAGTATTCAAGACAGTAACAAAAAGTATCTGGGAAATGATTTGACCTAATATATTCACATATTAAATTAAAAAATTAAGTTAGAATTTTGACATATTACTTTTAGGAGAGTTTGCTCTGAGTTTATAGGGCACCTATAAAGAGATTATTTTCTCAATTAGAAATATTATGGTTTACAGAAAAGAATCAATTAAAGATTTAAAAATTTCAAATATATTACTCATAAAATGTAATTATTAAAAAATTGCAATTTCATGAAAGATTTAAAACTGAGGCCATATTAAAAACATGCGCATTAAAAAAACAATGATATTAGAAAAAATACAGCTAAGAAACTAGTCATTAAATAACGTGAATATGTATGAAGAATAATTATTATACTTGTGCTGTTTTTAAAAGCTCAAATAATGTGTAAATATGAGTTTTTTTTCTACCTTAATGTGTATATTTATTTCAAAATATTAATTATTTTAATGCTCTCATTCACTTTAAAAATATCCCACTTGGTACATACATATTAGAAAGGTTCTTAAAGTGTATCTCTGCAGGATATTCTATAAAAAACATACTTCACAGTCATAGAATTGGAAAACAACATTTTATATGCTTTCCCTTGAAGATTCACAACCAGAATAATACAGTCATTGTTCTAAGAGGTTCTTCAGCAATTTATTAAGTGTAATTTAATCAAGACACTCTCAAATCCATTTGAACACAGATAAAATTACATCTAGCTAACATCTATGTAAATGTTCTGAAATCTATGTTCTACAGAACACATTCTGGATGCTAGCAGAGCATGATCTTTATCCACTCTGGCTGGTTATCTCAGTGATATAATTCATTTGCATCTTTGTGCATTGGCTGAGAAATTTAATCAGCAATTACACTCATATACTAAAACCTATTATATGAAAAAATTTCCAGAGAATGATGAATTCCCATGAGTAATGAATTATATGGTAGATGTGGAAGGGTATATCCATTTATAAATAGCAATGTGGAGTCAAAGTGGTTAAATAAGATGCTCAAGTCTAAAGAACACAATCCTCTTTTAGATCAGACAACTAAATATGAATTCCTCAAATTCTCAGTAAGGCATGTCATACCTGGCTATTTTGTTGCAGTTAAAATATTGACAACATCATCAACAACAACAACAACAACAAACTAACATTTCTATCCTGGGATTTCCAAAACAAGGAAGACCAGTTGCACTGATACTCAAAATTATTTTCTCTTTTACATACTTTTCTGTACTCTTACCTTTTTGGTCTATTTTAGTTCTAGTCTCTCAGGGTAATAACTTAATCATTACACAGAAACACCAAAAATCTAAGAAAGAAGTAAACTGTTCAGCAAATTCATAAAAGGTTGCTACATATGCAGTCAGTTAATATTATGGTGTAAATTCCTCTGTAGGCATTTTAAGAAATAACGTGTGCTCTAATGCACTGTTTGACACAGCATTTAGCTTTTTTTTTAACCCACTTTATTGAGGTATGATTGACATACAAGAAGATGCACATATTTAAGGTATAAAACTTGGTAACTTTGGAGATTAGAGTACACCTGTGAAACCATCACCACTCTCTGTGCCATAAACATATCCAATACCTCAAGAATTTTCTTTCCACCTCTGTTTAAATGATTTTTATTTAATGCTATAAGTTTTAAATTTAAAAGTATAAACTTTTTCTTAGCAGAAAACCTATAAGGTGGCAAACCTGATTTCTGAATTTGACAACCTATAAAAAATCATGAAATGTCTCCTACATCTCATGTTCTATAGCTAGCTCAACTTTACAAAATATAAGTTCACTTTTAATAATAGTTGTATTATTTCCTGTGCAGAATGGATTATTCTTATCGTGGTTCTCTTTAAAATATAAGTGCTCTAGAAAGAGCCCAAATGTCCATCAAATGATGAATGAATAAAGAAAATGTGGTATATACATATATATATATATATATATACATACACACACACACACACACACACAATAGAATTACTCAGCCACCAAAAAGAATGAAATCTTGCCATTTGCAATGATGTGGATGGAACTAGAGCGTATTATGACAAGCAATATAAGTCAGTCAGAGAAAGACAAACACCATGTGATTTCATTCATGTGGAATTTAAAATTGAAAATTAAAATTGAGAAATACTTAAAACACAAGAATACAAAGCCATCAGAAAGATGATATTATGTTATATAGCCTCTGAAAAACTTCACTACACACTTAGAAAGAAAGGTAGCATAAAAGGCCAATAACAGCATTATAATAAAAAGAGCTTTGATATTGTATATCCCTGAACTGGTCTCACAAACTCCCAACCATCATCAAACTACACTTTGAGACCCACTGCTTTAGGACAATGAAAGGACAAATCTTTTTATTTTTTTTAATTTTTTTTTAATGTTTATTTATTTTTGAGACAGAGACAGACAGAGCATGAATGGGGGAGGGTCAGAGAGAGGGAGACACAGAATCTGAAGCAGGCTCCAGGCTCTGAGCTGTCAGCACAGAGGCCGACGCAGGGCTCGAACTCACGGACTGTGAGATCATGACCCGAGCCGAAGTCGGATGCTTAACTGACTGAGCCACCCAGGCGCCCTGAAAGGACAAATCTTAAGTTTATTGGCACCTTTCATCACCTCCCATCTTTGTCCTTTACTCTATACCCTATACTACTACCCTTTATTGCTCCCTAGGAAGCAAAGAATCATGAATGATGAATACTATAAAGTGTATTTCTTTGGAAATGATATATTTCAATTGTAGTCAAATGACTGCAAACCGTCATTATAAATAGCTATTATTGATTTTTTCTAAGCTATTTGTGAAGTGATAGTTGAGGCAAGATGCCATTTTATAATCCTAAAATCACAGAATCATTAATATGGGACAAATACAGGTAAGACCATAAGAAATAATATCTGGCCAGAATATCTGCTATAAAACTTGAAATGATTAATGATGTCAGGTATATATGTGTGTGTGTGTATATGTGCATATGTATGTGTCAAGGGTGGGGAATCCTTAACAGAATATTAGCAGTGTGTTTTGGATCTGATCAAGAGATAACACATGAAAGCACCAAATCTTCAAAGATAAGTTAACTTAAAATAGATACTTAGCATATTCTGTGAATTAGGAATCTTACTTCGCAACACTAGAATTTTGTCTTGTAAACTGCTAAACTAATAAGTGATCTATAACTCAAGGATTTGTTTTCCATACAGAAGTTTGTTCAATAAAAATGTGTTGGGGTGTCTGGGTGGCTCAGTCAGTTAAGCTTCTGACTCTTGATTTCAGCTCAGGTCGTGATCCCAGCCCGTGGGATCAAGCCCCCTGTCGGGCTCCAAGCTGCATGTGGAGCCTGCTTGAGATTCTCTCTCTCTCTTTCTCTCTCTCTCTTTCTGTCCTTCTCCCCCACTCTAAAAAAAAAAAAAAGCTTAAATAAATGAATAAATAAATAAATAAATAATCATGGTGAGAAGACCCTAAGGTGTTCCTCAATGATGCCTACCTCCTAGTATTCCTGTCGTTGTGTAACCCCCTCCCCCACTGAGCATGAGTAGAAGGTAAAGTATAGTCGTAAGGATAACTATATACTTTAGATAAAGTATTGGCTATGCCACCGTTCTTCGATATTGCAAAACTTAACCTACCTCATTTTTCTTTCAAATTGCCTTTCAAAAGGTAAAACCTGTATTGTAATTTCATTAGACATTACTTACCAAGTGTAATTTTTTCCCAGAATCCATCAGTCTGTATGTATTTTAAAAATGTTTACCTGAATAGATAGAAATGAAATTCGCCTGACAAATTTCCTCTAGCCAAACTGCTGCTGAAAACTATGTTAGTATTTAGAGAGGATCCTTAAGGGATTCTCATTTGTAGTCCCAAACGATTTTCTCTTCCTTCCTCTGAGCTCTCTGTTGATGTCCACTCTCTGTGAATCCATGTTTTCAAATGATGCTGGTGCCTTTTTGAGAACTATGATTGTACAGAATCTTACTTTCAATTTTTTTTTTTTTTTTTTTTACTATGTTAGGGTCATGTTGTGTTTTTCAGAGAATAGGGAAAATATCCTTCTTCTAGGATCTAGGTGTTTGTCACCCAGATGACTATACTATATATAATTTTATTATATATGACCTAATGTTCTGTAGAGTCTCTTGTGTCAACACCTCTTTCTGTTCCTATGCCAGTGCCCCCTGTATTCCCCAGTTTGTTCCAATTCATAGACCTAATGCATCATTTAGTCTTAGCCTCATTTTTGGTCCTAAATTTTAAACTTTATACTTTATACTTCAGTCTCCTCCCTGAAAGCATCCTTCTCCTATGCATGTCAACAAATTAAAATGAAATCTATGAGTACTATTCTGTCATGTGATTCAATGGCTAAAGACATTTTTAAATTCATTTCATGATAATGTAGTATTCATAAAAAGTTAGTTATAGCTTTTTCACAATCAAATTGATTATGAAAATTAAGTGAGACAATATATGTGAAAAAGCCTCCCACAATGCTTGAAACCCTACAGACACCGAGCAAATTAATGCTCTCATACATCTTTTTTTTTTTTTTCTATCAAATGCAATTTCCTAAGCTTAAAACCAGGACTTAAAGTGACACATACAAGGCAGATGAAGTTCTTGCCATCAAAAAAAATAGAAAAGACAAAGGTAATGAAATAAGGCAGGAAACTGTTGTAGGTTCTTTCAGTTTGGTTGCACTCAAAAGCATCCAAATTTAAACTACTTTAACAATTACATATTAGTTTGTACAACAAAAACTATAGAAGTACAGTGTCATTTGGGAACACTTCAACTGAACTTCAATTTCTTGGTTTTTCTCTCAGTGCTGCCCTCTCACGTGGCTGCTTTGTCCTCAGACTATTACCAGCAGCAAACCTCTTCTTTCACATTCAGTAAAATAGAAAACCCTGATCTCTATGTCTCTCTCTTAAAAGCAAGAAAATATTTTTCCCGGCAGTCCCCACGGCAACCTCTTTCCAGTTTCAAAGTCCTAAGATATCTTAGGCTAGTCTTGCCTGAAACAATTACTGGCAAAAAGAAAAAAAGCTTTTCATTGGTGGCTGAGACCAACCTGCAGCCTCACATCAGTCTGGCTCAATTTCCCTAATAATGTTATAGCTGCACAAAGAGAAGAAACCAACAGTCCACTCATCGGTAGCCCATGGAAGATTCCTCTGGGTATAGGAGGAGCACAAAAAGTGAATGCTAATGACAGTGTGCTCCTTGCCAATGCAAATAACTAATCAGGACATACTTTAAGAAAGGCATAGTAGATTTGTAGGGAGTATGGATGATAGGTAATTGTCTACCAGGAAGGCAAGGCAGGAAAAAGAACTTCAAGGATTACGGCAGGGAGGCATAAAACACCTTACTATGTTGGGGGACTTCCATGTTGTCTGGTATACAGTATATGGTGGCATATTAGCAGAAGACACCATGGTGATTGAGGAGGCAGAAGAGTTTGACTGGATTAAATTATACTGAACCAGAGTTTGACTTTAGGTTGTAAAGCCACTGAGGACTTTCAAGAGAATGATAAGCACATTCATATTTTTGACTTACCTCTGGCACCTGCATGGAGACTGCATTAGATGGTGCCTTTATAAGACCGTGGATCCAGGTAGGTATTGTAGGTAGTACAATAAAACAGGTAAAAGCTGATAAAGTCCTGACCCAAGGCAACAGCAGTGAGGATAAAGATGTTCATGATGTAGAACTTCAGGGCTTGGTGATCTACATGATGGGGCAAATAAAAGAAGGAAACATTAAGTGAAACCTCAAAATGAAGAGTGACATCATTCAATAGTCATTGGAATCTGGAGACAAAAAGAGGTTTTAAAGGATCTGAGTTCACATTAAGACAGGTTGAGTTTGGATTGGCTGCTTGCATATCCCGTGGAGCTAACCAGAGAGCACTTGGATCAAATCATCTGCGAGAGAAGAGGTCTGGACTGGTGGTATACACCTGCAACATTAATCCACAGTTATTGATTGAAAGTATAAAGGGCTGATATTTTTAAAATGCTAACATGGAAAATAGAAATCCACAAAAAAATCTGGGACGAGTTTCCAGAGATAGAAGACAACTAGTAAAAGTGACCATGGCCAACAGTCTTTAGCTGGGTACGCTACTAATCACTGACATTACTGTCCTATCTAATTCCTTAAAAAAAAACCACATGAAATTTGCATCATGTTTTTTACTATACAGATCAGAGAAAGCAGGCTCAGAGGAAGATGAGAAAAGATCCTCAATATTAAACAAGTAGTTAAAGGAGTGTGAAGCAAACTATTTTTGAAGATAATTTAAATGTGTTAAATCTATATTAGCAGACTATGTGAACATCAACATGACTAGGTATTTTTTATCGTATCCTACACAATGAAGGGCATAAAACTAACTTTTGTGTCATTTACCTTGGTTGAAGTCGTTTCAGTATGCAGAGTAAAAAGAAAAAAAATAATTAAACATTACCAAATCATAAAATCTAGATATTGTATTTCTGTGATAGCATTAGAAAGCACCCTTTGAACTTACCTGTTGAACAATACACTTTACCTCTAGAGGAAAATTGAATCTTCTATTATTCTATCTTCAAGGAGAAGGTTTTCTACTATGAGGCCATGCTAGATGGGGCAAGAATTTTAATGGAAATACAAAAGGGAAGAAAATTGTATTGGTCTTTTGATGATTTTCTTCACCACAGTGGTGTATTCTCTTTGTTCTTCTTGAAGCTGTGTTTGTAATTTGTCTTCTGGCCATGATGACCGGTTTAGCTAGATCAAGTTACACAACTGGCACTAGGAGGGTTGTGCCTGGGAAGTGAGGCTAGGAGTGAGATCAATCAGCATTAGCTACTTTTCTTTAAGCTATCTCATCTTATCTTATCACCCTCTTCAAGGTAACCAAAGCATTCAGGGCTTACTCCTTCAAAGAACACATGATTTAATAATTACCAAATTGACTTTCAAAAGGC
Organism: Panthera uncia; assembly: GCF_023721935.1. Lineage (NCBI taxonomy): Eukaryota > Metazoa > Chordata > Mammalia > Carnivora > Felidae > Panthera > Panthera uncia. Next base: position 47,570,131 of record NC_064812.1, on the reverse strand, counting down.
TATACTTCAGAATATTGTACATAATTTTGGGATGAAGAACAGAACATCTCTTTATGTTAAAGAAGCCCCAGGCTCTGAACCTATTCAGGGCATGAAATGCAGGGACAGGGAAGGAAGCAATACTGAAGCCCTAATATGTTTACGAAGAGTAAAGAAAGCTTCTTCACTTATCGCTTGCCTGTGTAGGGCTTGAGAAAAGGACCCCAAGGGAGAAAGGACCTCACCACACCGTAAATGTCTCTGCAGATAAGCACAGAGATGCAGCCCTTTCCCCTTATCCTCCTCTGTTCCATGTGCCTCACGTAACAAGAACAGAAGAAGGATTTCTATTCTGTGGCATGTAAGAGGTGAGCAGCTCTGGGAATTATCACCTAGTTTTCTTTAGGCTGCTGTTTTACTAGGCCAAGGGAATATCCCCCACATACACTAAAGAAGCACGAAATGGTACTGTCAGCCATGGATCTAAAGGTTGTGTGCAGTCAGCAATGACCCGAGAGTCAGCCAGAAACTAGGCTCAGCCAATAAGAATATTATGATCTCCAGGATCAGGTCACCTCATCTTACAACTTGTCACTGCCTGTCTCCTGGAACTTTAGATGTCACCTGAGTGATATTAAATTGATGGAAAGATTGAGTTTCTAACATCCATGAAAACGGGGCCTTAAAATTAAATTTAAGGGTAGACATAGTAAAATAAATTTACAGTTCCTTCATGACTGAGTTTATAACCCGAATTTTATACCAGCTACGCTTGCTTTTGCCTCTCACAATTAGAGGAGCCAAGTCCAGAAGGCAGTACTAAAAACGGAGACAAGAAGCAATAGGTTTTGCACTTCCTCTGATCTATGCCTTATACATAAAAGACAAAAGATGTCTTTACTGCACACATGCAATCCAGTCTATCTCAACAAGCGGGGTCCCTGGCAAAGACTTGCTGCCAACACTCTGGTGCAATTTGCCTGGAGGGTCGTTAATATAGCATCCTCACAAATCCAGGTGGGAACAGATAGCTGGTGGAAGATTGGGAATCCCTGATGCTAAACACTGCTCATCACCTGAGAGATGGCTGACATTGCACCCTCAAATATAATGCAATCTGTGTGTCTCAATGCTGGTTAGCATTCTATAAAGAGTAGATAAAACATTCTTTTTAAAATGAAAAGCAAGGGTGGGGGGATGAGTGAAACAGGTGAAGGGGATTAAGAGTATACTTATGATAAGCTCTGAGTAATGTACAGAATTGTTGAATCACTATATTGTCCACCTGAAACCAATAAGAACATAATATGTTAATTACACTGGAATTAAAATAATAAAAATAAAGTGCAAAGCAGAATATCATCTTAGATGTTAGTGTTGGCAATTCCTCTGCCTACTGTCAATACCAAAACATCTGTAAAAGGTATATTTGGACTTTCAAGATTTGTGTGTATATTGGCATCAAGTTCTTTTAAGAAAATATGCTTTGGGGAGCATGAGTGGCTAATTTGGTTAAGCATCCGACTCTTGATTTCAGCTTGGGTCATGATCTCACAGTTCGTGAGTTCAAGCCCTGCATCGGGCTCCGGGCTGACAGTGCAGAGCCTGCTTGGAGTTCTCTGTCTCCCTTTGTCTCTGACCCTCCCCCACTCATGCTTGCTCTCTTTCAAAAATAAAATAAACTTTTTTTTAGAAAAAGGTATGGTTTCAGCGATAGGTTTAACGTGTGTCTGTGTGTAAACATGCCAATATGTATGAATGTATATCTTCTTAATATAGAAAAATAGAAAAGGCAGTGCAAATGTCAAGAGTATGTAATTGCCATTCAGTATATAAGATGATTATCTAGAATTCTGTTTCAAAAAGGTAAAGGACATTATGCTGAAATCTATTAATTATAATTTAATTTACTCAGAATGTACCACTCCAGAGATTATTTCTATTTATAGTTATTTTAATGACAGAAGCTGGCATCAAGATCAGTTTTTACATATACCTTTGCTATAGACAAAGAATGCTCATGATATGATGCTCCTCTTGAAACATCAAAATGTGTCTAACCATATTTACCTGAGAATTTACAATTGTCATCTGGAATTGGTTTTTCTATGTCTACTTATCTATTACAAATATAGTCCAGGGTGAGGATGAAGAACAGTACAAAGGAAAACAGAAAGTAATTTACAAAAAATAAAACCAAAAAACCCCACTAAGATGGGGCACCGAACTGGCTCAGTCGGTAGGGCATGCAACTCTCAATCTACATATTTCAAATAGGGAATAGTCAAACATTACATTTGCAAAGATGATGGGTAAGAAAAGAACAGGAAATTGGCAATTCATTTTGGCAAGATGCAGGTCACTGATGAGCATTTTCAGAGATGACGGGGGAAGAATAGCCTGATTTTCAAAGCTTGAGGAGGAAATGGATATGAAGAAGTGTGTAAAGGCAATTCCTTTAAAGACTTTCTTTGAAGGGAGCCAGGAAATGGAGAATAACTGTGAAGACCTGAAAGAAAAGAAAGCTAAGGTCAAGAGACAGATCAATGTTTTTAAATTTTAAGGGTGGATAAAGTTAAAGCAGAATATTATGGTGATGAGAATGTTCTGGTATGTGGAGAAACCACTGAGGCAAAGAGCAAACTGGGTTACTCTTTTCTGCTTCCAGATAATAGACTTGGAAACTGAAGTTAATTCAAACATTTAAAAGAAAAAAGAAGATTCAAGATTAAAACTTTTAAATATCCCCTAGTGAACTTTTGTGGTGTTTAGCAATGGTCTTTATTACATCCTGACTAAGTCTTAGTTCATGTGATATCTTGTAACATTTTACAACTGAAGATACATGATAGAAAGAGATGAGAAGACTTAACAGACACTTGTCACTCTAAATATTGCCTGGTATTTTTTAAAATAATCAAATCTTGTAAAGAGCCTCTAAGCTAATAAAAGATTACAATCACTTCTGAAAGGTGAGGCGAATTTAACATCTCTTGCTTTAAAAGAAAAGTAGCTGCTGAAAGTATTTTAAAATCCCAGAAAATGAATGTCACAAAATCGGACGGTGAAATATAAAAATCTTGCTACGCACTAAGTAAAGATCAAAGCTTGGGAAGTCAAAAAATTTTTCTTAGTTGGTATATTATTAGTATGTAGAATAAGCTATTGAAGAAAGTAATAAAATCTTTAACTATGAAAATGATTTAAGCATTTGGACTGCAAAGTTTACGGCCTTCAAACATTAGCTCTGTAAGTGGAGAGATCATTAAGAACCATGTGGCTCCCTTTTTTGTAAAAGCATTATTTCAGCAGAAAGAAAGATAGAACAGAGTCAGTATTCTTTATTTTAACACATATTGTTAGGGGTGTCTGGGTGGCTCAGTGGGTTAAGCATCTAACTCTTGATTTTGGCTCAGGTTATGATCTCACAGTTCATGGGTTCAAGCCCCGCATTGGGCTCTGTGCACTGATGGTGCAGAGCCTGCTTGGGATTCTCTCTCTCCCTCTCTCTGCCCCTCTCCAGCTCTCTCTCTCAAAATAAATAAATAAACTTAAAAAAATAAAGCACAGGGGCACCTGGGTGGCTCAGTCGGCTGAGCCTCCGACTTTGGCTCAGGTCATGATCTCACGGTCCGTGAGTTCGAGCCCCACGTCGGGCTCTGTGCTGACAGCTCAGAGCCTGGAGCCTGCTTCAGATTCTCTCTCTCTCTTTCTCTCTCTCTCTCTCTCTCTCTCTCTGTACTTCCCCTGCTCATGCTCTGTCTCTCTCTTTCTCAAAAATAAAGATTAAAAAAAAAAATAAAGCACAAGTTGTTTTTCTCAAAAACAAAACATTAAACAAGTAAAATCTATTGTTAATCAAATAATATGAGAAACAAGTCAGCCTGAAAAACTTTGACAGTAGCCTTGTGTTAGGTAAAACATGTCTATGCTTAGTGAAGACAAAGGAAGAAAAAAATAATCAGCCAGAATTATTCAGGTAACTGAAGCACTATGGAACTGCAGGGTTTTACAATAATAGTATAGATTAGCTGTACTTAACTGTGTTCAGTAATTCGATCATGATGCAGTTCTGTTTTCTTTGGCACTTATAAGCATGACAACACGGAATGCTGACAATACCCTCTTGCAAACTGAAGAAGACCATGCAGGAAAATATTTCAATACTTCAAGTCCCCAAATACTTCTCTATCTCCCAAATATCTAGGTCAGTAAGAAAAACTGTGCTTTATTTACTTCTTACAGTCATTTGGTTGATAACTGCCATTGTTGCTTAATATACTTGAAAACTACTCACCCATAACCCACCACCAACTCACAGTTCCTTTGCTGATAAAAGTTCCTGCACAAAGTTAGGCAAAGAGCAATCAGTTAACCAGAACAAAATGTGTATGCATCTAATGACTAGTATCAATTCCGAAACAAGGAAGCTTTCCTAAGAAATTAAATGCTAAAATCAGGAGGTTGTATAATTTTCATGTCCTTGAAAGCTTGTTAATATTGAGTTTTACACTACAAAAGAAAATTAAATACTGATTTTTTTATGAGGCAGAAAAAGAAATCTCCCCTTTGTTTTCCTTTCAGTTCAACAGAATTATCAGCATGAAGAGCTTACACACCTTATTTCTAAAGAGTTCATCTGATTTAAACACATATTATAATATCACTTACATAGTCCAAAATGGACTCAGACATGGACAAGAAACAAGCAGGCAGAGACAAATTGGTAGGAGTACTCAAGATCTAATGAGGACCTATAAAGAAGCAGCGTGAAAAGGGTCAGTATAACTTAAGTGTCTGGGCAAGAGAAGTAGTGCAAAAGTAGACTTTGGGGCACAGCAGTTTATGATATGCAAATCTGCTCACACCTCATTATAAATCTGGGAATAATGTCAAAGCAAGGTGGGAGTAGCCCTGGTTCACATGCCTTACCTGACCCCTCAGGTAAGATTTTGTTTCGCTAAATGACAGCAACTGAACAGAAAATATTCAGAATGAGCTGAACTTAACAGGCCATGAAGGTGCAATATGTCCAGAGACACTCATTTCACCACCAGTCTTCCTGGCTCCATTCAGTTCTGTGCTCTGCTGAGGAAGTTTTTATTGTGTTGTGTTTTCCAGTTGGGTATTTTTCCTTTGTTTCCACAATTCAACAGCCTAAATCTTTCCTTATACTCCTTCCAATGAGTCACTATCACCTTTTTTTTTTAAAGATAAATTCCTGAATTTACTGTTGTATTTGTTTACTTATTAGAAATATAACTTGTCTTTTTAACTGTTAGTATTTTTATTGAAGTACGTTAGTTGGGGCTCTGATTACAAAATCACACAGATTCTGAATAGTCGGTCTTTAATTTTGTTGTCTCATAGCCCTATTGTTTTCAGTGTGTAATTTTTACGAATACACTTTTTTAAAGGAAGATGTATATTGCAATATAGCAAAGTATCTGTAATACTATTCCAGCTCATAAGTTGGAACACTAAGAAAGTAAAAAAAAAAAAAATCAGTTGCTGCCCCTAAAATATTTCCTTCTATCTGAGTATTATTTGCAGGACAATGAGCAGGAATGTCAGTTTCCACAGTACTCTGATAAGTGTGTGTGTGTGTGTGTGTGTGTGTGTGTGTGTGAGAGAGAGAGAGAGAGAGAGAGAGAGAGAGAACATGCAGAACAGTCAGGAAGAGGGAGAAAAAGAGCTATTTCAGGGAGCCAAAGGCTAAAATACATGATGCCATTAATCCTTGCTATTTTAGCTAGGTCACATTCTGTTCAATCAACATCCAAAGATTATAAATATTCATAAAGGAGCCAAGGTTTTCTTTAAAAAATTTTTTAAAAATGTTTTATTTATTTACTTTGAGAGAGAAAGATAGAGTGCGAGCAGGGGAGGGGCAGAGAGAAAGGAAGACACAGAATCCAAAGCAGAAACAGGCTCCAGGCTCTGAGCCGTCAGCACAGAAACTGACGTGGGGCTTGAACTAACAAACCGCAAAATCACGACCTGGGCCGCAATCCGACGCTTAACTGACTGAGCCACCCAGGTGCCCCAGAAGTCAAGGTTTTAAAGACTGGGAAATAAGGCCACATTTAGACATTAAAATGTGTCTCATATTCAGCCCACTGTTTCGAGAAACAGAGGTGAGACATACCTATTTATTTTTATAAAGATGCTTATATATAGTGTTTACCAAATGTGAACTAGCAATTCAATTAAACAAGAACTAAGAAGGCTGCTTTGTTTCATAAGGTTGCAACAATTAGATATTCTTTTTATTCCTTATGTCTAACTCTGTGACTGCCATCAACATATCATGTAATAAACAACCTCTTAGTGTCTGCTTCTATCAGAGGACTCTCAAATATTGCAGAATAGGCAACATGTCTATATATTTTGTATCCCTAACACAGTGTTTAGAATGCAAATGTTTGTTGAATTACTCAATCATATGAATAAACAAATAAGAAAAAAAATTATGTAAATACTGATCTTCATCTCACAATTTGTCAATTCCTAATCTTAGATATTAGGAGCTAATATACTGTCCTCGAGGACATCCACACCACATAGTATTTTATTACTACTTCTTTCATAGTACTTATTATGGTTGCTACTGTATTGCACACCTTTCTGCATATGTCCATTATCACCACTAGATGGGGAGCTTTGGAAGGTACTCTCATGTTCTTTCTAGAGATTACCATAACTTTTTATGCCTAGTAGATGTTGAATAAATATTCTCTGAATATAATGTCTTTTTTAAAGGATATTAGACACAATTATATATAACAAAATTATCAACAGTGAAAATTTCACTAATTTTAGAATCCAGAAATCATATTTCAATATTTAAAATAATTTTTAGATAAGTGACAATTTTCATGAGGCATTTTGATATGCAAAATAAAAATAAGCATTCAAGAATTTTTTTGAGGGGGGCAGAGAGAAACAGAGTGACCCCAACAGGGGGCTTGATCTCAGGACTAAGAGATCATGACCTAAGCTGAGCTAAAATCAAGAGTTGGAAGCCTAACTAACTGAGCCACTAGGTGCCCTAAACATTCAAGAATTAAAAAAAAAAAATCCTTGGAATCATAAAGTGTTCATTTATATTTTTAATCATAGTTTATAAAACTAACAATTTCAATTTTTGATGATTGAAAACATGACGGAAGAATTTTCTTAAGAGAGCCCTGCAATCTAAAATACCAAGAAATAAGGTTTCAGAATGCTATTTCTTACAGTGTCTAAATTCTCAGAGGTTGGAATGATGAAATAATGCTTAAAAATGAAACATATCTAATGGAAATATAGAGATGAAGAGTGATTTCTTCAAAGAAAAACAAAGTTTATTTTGTGTGCTGTGAGATGTTGTGATTTAATATGATGTAATGTCTGTGTTGGTTTTCCCTTTGTGTTCCTTTCTCCTCTTTTATTCTTGTAATTACATGCTTCAGTGATTTATGATGGCAGTATCCAATCATTGGTTCTGAAGCAATAAAAGTACGGCATTGGAAAGTTCTAGTTGCTGTAACATCTTCTGGCGATGGAGACGTGACACTGTTTAAAAAAAAACAAAAACAAAAACAAAAACTAAACTAAACTAAAAAGCTTTTCAATAGCGCTCTCAAAGTAGAATGCCTGAGCGATTGGTCTGTCCTGTACTCTGGAATCTAACAGACCCTAACATTAAAATGACGTTTTGCAGTATTCTGGTAAGTTTGAAATCAGTCATTCTGTTTCCTGAGAGGTACATCTGTTGAAATGCTTCTACTTCATCTTGAAGCAAACCAAACAGAGAACTCTACAAAGAAGCAAGTTGTGCTCCTGGCCATCTGTAGTATGCAAACAAATGCCCTCATCAACTTCCATCACTTAATCTCTAGTTTTATTTAAGATTTTTGGTGGTGGCATTGATCAGTCTATTCTTTTTTTCTCCAACTGTATTGAGATATGGTATAAATTTAAAGTGTACAACATAGTGATTTGATACACATATATATTGCAAAAAAATGATTACCACAATAAGGCTAACAGCTGCATCACCTCACTTAATTACCTTTTATTTATTTTTTGTGGTGAGAACATTTAAGATTCTACTTTCAGCAATTTCAAAGTATATAATATTGTTAACCATAGCCATTCTGTTGCACATTAGGTCCCTAGAATTTACTTATCTTATATTTGGAAATTTGTACACTTTATCCAGCATTTTCCTATTTTCCCCACCCCTAGCTCCTGGCAAACACTACTCTACTTTCTATTCCTATGAATTTGGGTCCTTTAGATTCCACATATGTAAATGACATCATATGGTATTTAGTATTTTCTTTCTCTGCTGACTTACTTCACTTAGCATAATGCCCTCGACATCCATCTATGTTGTCACAAAAGGCAGTGTTTTTGTTTTGTTTTGTTTTATGGCTGAATAATATTCCATTGTAAATACATACCACTCTTCTTTAACCATTCACCTGTGGATGCTCAATCTATTTAGATATTCAAATGTATAAAACAGAAGCACCATTCAGGTGAGACACTGGTCTTATACTGAAGGACAATGTGGTGTGAAAAGGCCATAACACAGGTCTCAATCACCACTGTGCATCAGAATCAACTGGGGAAATCTTTTAGAAAATATAGATTTCCAAGCTGTATCCCTATGATTCCATTTCATGGGTGAAGCTGGGGCACTATTTTCTAAAAGCTGCTTCAGCAATTTTAAAGTACAGCCAGGAATGAGAACCAGTCCAATAGATTATCTGAAAGAAACGTGAACATAGACCTAATTCAGCAGACCTGAATCAATAGCCATTACAGACTCTTACTAGTTAAGACTTTAAAACAAAACTTCTTCAGTTAATATCTTTTTAAAAAATTGATTTTACTGCAGGACTTCTAAGTTCTCTAACAAAGGTAAAGACTCTTGCTGCACTATAGCATTAAACAAGCTACCTTAACCTTGCAAAGATGTTTATGAATCAATAAAATTTGCTATTGTTGATAACAATCAATATATTTGCAACTTATTTATTTTTTTTACCTTTTTAAAGTTTATCTACTATTTTGAGAGAGAGAGAGAGAGAGAACAAGCAGGGGAGGTGCAGAGAGGGAGGCAGAGAATCCCAAACAGGCTCTGCACTGTCATCATGGAGCCTGATGGAGGGCTTGATCTCACAAACCATGAGATCATGACCTGAGCCAAAATCAAGAGTCAGACGCTTAACCAACTGAGCCACCCATGCGCCCTTATTTGCAACTTCAAAGGGAAACACTATTTATAACTCTAACAATGGCAACTGCTCTTAAAAAAATACTTAATAAAACACCACTAGACCTATGATAATATCTACATATCAACTCAGAAGGGAAAGATGTTGAGGAAATCCTTGCCTGCTGGTCTCCACAAGTTTTTCCGGTGATTGCCTAGTATTACCTAAACGTGTATTCTGTGAAATTCCATGACACTATTCTACAAAAACTAATTAGGAGTAAATTAATTTTAATACTACACATACCTGACACATTTTTTATAAAAAAATAAATTTCTGGACCCAATTGCTACAGTAATCATTTAAAATAAAAAGGTGACTTTTGCTTAAAAGAAAAATAGTGTGAAAGGACAGCTTGAGAATGCAATGAAATATTACTTCTTGAGTGTACTATAGATATTCCATAAGTTATAATTGTTATACTCCACCAAGGGCCTGGAATCTGGTAAATCAGGGATTGTGGAAAAAATAAAAGAAGACTCTCCTGCAGCAGCAATTACCCAGAGACAAAGTCAGCCAAGAACTGAGAGAGGAAAGTCATATTAAAATTTGATTTTGGCAAAGGATGCCAATATATAGCCATCAATGATGCTCTTCCATCAGCTAAACACCTATCAGGGGCACCCAGAATTCAACACTCCTGGTTCACAGCGTTTTTTTACAATTGGGATCTTCCATTGGATTAATATGTTACATTAAGATGCTATTATCAAGTGAAATTGAATGCTCCAAAAGCCTTCAGGAAAACTACCAATAGTTTCCATATATCAAGAATATGAGTTTTTTAAAAAGGAAATATATGTGTAAGTGACAAAATTTGCCACCCCAAAACATATCACTTTGGCATGTGAATTATTTTAGGCTCATTATTATTATTATTACTATTATTATTATTATTATGACGAAAGAGAGAGAGTGCACACAAGTGAGAGAGGGTGGTGGCAGTGGGTGTAGGGGAGTAGAGAGAGAAAGAAAGGGGGAGAGAAAGAGAATATCTTAAACAGGTTCCATGCTCAGTGTGGAGCATGACATGGGGCTTGATCACATGACCCTGGGATTATCACCTGAGACAAAATCAAGGGTTGGATACTTAACCAACTGAGCCACCCAGGCATCGCTAGGGTCATTATTTTTAAGAAACAGAAGACACAAGGGGTTTTTCTTTCTTGTGTTCCCCCTCCAACTACCTAAAAAAATTTAGACAGAGGACCTGCTCCAGAAAGGGAGCTCTCACCATAGACAACTTCAGGATAATATGAACTAGGTGTGGTAGACAGAGAGAAAGTTAGCAAAATCTGTTTGTCTCTCTCTGTTCTCTCTATGTTCCATTACTTCTGTTTGTCCAGCAAACATTTGTTTACCAAATATTTACTTTTTCATCTTCCTTTGAACTGTTTTCCTTCTCTTTGAGGTTCCAGACGCCTATCCCTTCTCCTTAGCTCTGGATGGCATATAAGCCTCAATTGCTGACTGCTTGTGAGACTCATATTCTCATGGAGCCTCTGTACATACGAAATCAAATTTGATTTTCTCCTGTTTATCTGTCTCATGTCAATTTAAGAATTAGACAAGACAAAAGAGTCTTGAATGGCAAAGGTAAATTTTTCCTCCCCAACAAGTGGAACTTTTAGTTTTGGGGGTTTTGCACCAATTTTACAGGGTGTCAAATCTATAGGTATGTTAAGTCATATGCCAACTCTAAAAACTAAAGCTGAGCTTCCAGCGCGTCCAAGGCTGCCCAATTTGTACCAATTGCTTTTTCAACAACAACAACAAAAGGCCATCGTTGCAAAGCGATTCTGTCACCTACTAGATAAAAGTGTTCCATAAGTTTGGATTTACCAGTGTGAGGCTGTAACGGAGAGAGCCAAGCAGTTATTTATGTACTTCCAATTCTGTGCTGATGCATTACAGTGAACATAAGCCACTCTTTCTTACTTCAAATACTTCACTTTAAGTTATTGGAACTGTTTAAAACTAGAATGCTGAAAGACATTGAAAAACCAGTTATTCTTCTACTATAGAAAATAAAAAACTATCCACAAATAGGCTAAAAAGAGAACAGAATGGAACAAAATTAAATGTTATAAAAGAAAAAATCAAAAAGTTCTAGAGCTGCCACACATTGCCATACTTGCATGAAATATATTGATCTCTGGTCTTTTCCCTTTAAGGCCATGCTTTCCAACTTTGTTTGCATATTAGAATTGCCTGGGGGAATTTCTTAAGTAGTAATTTACAGGCTTCACCCCCAGAGATTCAGACTTAATTGGTCTAGGGTGGGCATCTGTATATTTAAAAAGCACCCCAGGAGATTCTAACATAGTTAGGGTAGAGTCCATTGCCTCTTAGTATGTCTATCATCGACAGCATTTTCTGCAAATCTGAGAGAATAATATTAACCCAGTATCCCATGTGACCTGCAGTAGCAATACTAAATTGACCAATAGATGCTGCAAGTTTGCTTGGTAGAAAACCTCTCTGATCCCTTTTTCAGACTCATTAAATTCTACAATTATCCATATGACCAGGTAGGTTCCTGATTTAATGCCAGTTCATCTACAGTCTTCACACAGTTTGATCTAATCAAGAGACTTTCAAGGGGCACATATATGGGAGAAGGAACAAATGTAATTGTGGTTAGAGAATTCATTATGTCTTCCAAATGATATATAAGGACTACCTATGCCTTAAAAAAGAGTCTGAGGAACTCCAATCATACCTATATCCTCTAGGAGGAAAGGAGGAAAGGGTTTGTATAATTTTAAATTAAAGATTGTAAAAATGTCACAGGTTTGTACTATTTTTTCTTGCTGGCTACAAGATTAAGTCTCATCATATAACAAGGTAGTTTTTATAGTAAATGGAAGTGTTATTGTTCAAAATCAGTGGGAAGTTTTGATCTCTATTTCTTCATTTTGCTTATCTTTATCTTTCTTGTAAGCACACACTGCAGGGATAAAAGAGGAAAGGAAGAGGAAAGTGGGAAGGGAAAGGTGTGGGAAGGGACCACACTGTCATTCCAGAGAGTTTTATAGCAATTACAAAGCTGAAGGATATATTTGTTTCTTGTTTTGGTTTGTTTGTTTATAGCTAAGGAAAAAACAAAAACAAAACAAGGTCATCACATGGAAGTTAGCTTCCTTTACTGTAAGTTTGATTAACATGAAATTCCAAAGTATTTTGCATATGTAAATAAGGAAGGTCACTTTAGTGGCATTTGAGATGCATTAGGCACATCTATTAATCATTGGCAAAATCCAACTTTTTTTCAGTCATGTGAGAGTCATACCAATTTGATGCTTCTGCTCTCCTTTCTTTGCCCCTCCACAGTCAGGATTCTGTGCTTATGCCAGAGCATGAAGTATCTAGACCTATTTGACTATATTATAATCACTGTCCCCTCCCCTCCCTTACACGCATACACACACACACACACACACACACACACACACACACACTGTATAAATAGGGGATCAAACACAATATTAATATAACATTCAACCTTGTTTATTCTTTGAGAGCCTCTGCTTAACATAGACTACATCCTCTCCAAGGGTCCACAATTTACTTGAATCCTAAAAGGCAAAACATATTTCTAATCTGTGAAACCACAAGAACTATTTTCAGGCTTCTAAATGTGTTACTGTCATTTACAGAAGAATGGTTAAACGTATTCTGACACAAAAGTAGTGTTAAATTTTGACTTCTGTTAACCTAATATCTGAGTTAATAGCATTTACATAATAACTCTAGGTAATTTAAGCTAGTTAAATGTGAATCCTAAATATCCCTGTATTATTCTTAAAACATTATTTAAGTTTTAACAGATGTAGCTTCAGGAAGTTAGAAATACTCCAGCTCATCAAAACCACCAAAACAATTAACAGAGTTGTTTTTTTTTTCTGGTTCTAGTTTTTCAGAATTGTGTATATTTCCAGTGTCTAGCTCTTCTAAAGATGGTGACTGTGTTTCGTTTAGTCACTATACAAATTTGACAGGTTGAATATAGAACAGTAAGAAGAAATTTACATTCACATGCAATTCAGCCAGAGGATCTAGAATGACATCTTTGGATACTAGTAAACTAACCCTTGACTTGAAAATTGGTAAATGAAGAGGAAAAAATCAAGCAGTTAATCTGTCTTTCTATCTAAAGTGTACTACTGAATGAGAAAAGGGAAAGTTTCTCTTTATAGAAGTATAATAGTTAATAAATGAAAAACAGCTGATTAAATATCATCATTTTGCAATCCTAGTGAATTAATGGATTTAGACATTAGAATATTGCTAAAGAGAGGCTGCCAGGCTGTATGTGGCTCTCACTAGAAGAATGCTCCATCAGTAATGCAGATGGAAAAGTCAAAGAGCAGGTCATGAAAGGTATCTGTATCCTGAGATGAAGAAAACAGAAAGAGGAACAAGTTGGACTAAAGGATAATCAGTTCATTGTACGACAGGCTGAGTCCAAAATGACACATCCATGGGAAATGTTAGATGGGTTTTAAGGATCACAAGACCAGAAGAAAGATCTAATCTGAAGATATATTAAGAAAGTTGGTAGCATATAAATGGTAGTTGAGGTTTTGGAGTTAATAACATAGGGAGATTTGAAATAAAAGTTGGATGGCTGGGAGCAGAGGAGTGTGATTAATAAGGGAACAGGAGCAGGACGAATGAACTGAAGGTGTGTTTTGCCGCCTTATATATTTATATTCAGCTGACTGTGGTATAAACAATGTATCCTCTGTTTACAGTGGACCTTTGCAGAGTGTAAACTCTGAAAAGCCTCTGTCCGGTAGTATACAAAGGAAATTGTAATGTTAGGGCTAAAGTATCTGGAAATAAATCATTGCTACCTTGGATTAACTCTTGTCATCTCATGCATAGGACATTAGTGCTTGGTTCTGGGTGTTATGGCTTGATTTGGCTCATCTGAGTCTGCAATAATTAGCACTTGATTAATGTGTAATATTAAATACAATGAATGTATTGTATAATATAATGCTAACTTTAGATGTGGTTTGACAAATGTTTTTCAGTTATATTATTCCTCAGTGAATTTTAAAAAGAATTATTAGGGGATACTATTTTTTTTTTTTTTAATTTTTTTTTTCAACATTTTTTATTTATTTTTGGGACAGAGAGAGACAGAGCATGAACGGGGGAGGGGCAGAGAGAGAGGGAGACACAGAATCGGAAACAGGCTCCAGGCTCCGAGCCATCAGCCCAGAGCCTGACGCGGGGCTCGAACTCACGGACCGCGAGATCGTGACCCGGCTGAAGTCGGACGCCCAACCGACTGCGCCACCCAGGCGCCCCATTAGGGGATACTATTAAGTACCGTGAAAGCTATTTGGATGCATTCAGGTCTCTAAGTTTGTCAAATTCTATTTTATATTTGGTCACTAATGGCTCATTTCCAACAGTTCCTAAATTTAAAATTAATCATATTGAAAAGTAGGTTTTTACTATATACAAGGCAGTATTTACAGAATAGAGATGTCTTAACATGCTCAGCCACTTCTGTTCTCCCCCTCCTCGAACAGTATAGAGTTCTTGTAACATAATAACATATTCTAAAAATGATAATCAATAATTAGCAAGAAAAAATTTGCTTCATTGTGAAAGATCTGAACCATAATAAGCCAAATTCTAAGGAAAGCTGTAAAAGTTAATGGACTGAAAGGATTGATCCTTGCCTTAAGAAAATGAAGTAAACCAGCCAAACTCTTCCATAATTTTTAGGGAAAATAAGTAATTGTGGAAACAAACTCACAGTCATTTCAGGACATCACAGACATTACAAAGAATAGAAGAGTGGGAAAACAGCAACTCACTGACTCTCATATTACTTTCTAAGTGCTTTTCTCAATATTACTAATTAAAGGCCCTCTTAAAACACAAAATAAAAGTTCTGCCTCTCCTCTTGAAATGGTGGCATTAGTGATCAATCAAAAATACCTAAACTAAGCAGACCCAGTTTTCCCAGCGCTATTGGCTAAAGAGAGTATCCTTTTCACATTGTGTCATCTTGGCATCATTGTCAAAATCATCTTCCCATATAAGCCTGGGTTTATTTCTGAACTTTCTATTCTGTCCCATTGGTCTATATATCTCTTTATAACCATACTATACTGCTTTTATTACGGTACCTTTGTAATATGCTTTGAAGTTAGGTATGAACACTCTGGTTTTTTGTTTGTTTTCTCTCAAGATTGTTTTGGCTATTAAGAGTCCTTTGTGATTCCATATGAATTTTAGGATCATTTTTTTTTTCTAATTCTGAAAAAGTGCAATTGGGATTTTGATAGGGATTGCACTGAATCTCTAGATCCCTTTAAGTAGTATGGAAATTTTAATATTATGACTTCCACTAAATGAACAGAGAAATCTTTTATTTATTTGTGTCTTCATTAATTTCTTTCAGCAATGTTTTGTAGTTTTCAGTGTACAAGTTTTTTCTTCCTTGCTTAGGTTTTTTTCTGAGAATCTTATTCTTTTTGATGCAATTGTAAATGGGATCATTTTCCTAATTTCCTTTTCAGATTGTTGCCAATATATAGAAGAGCAACTGATTTTTGTACATATGCAAAAGAATGAAACTAGAACCTTATCTTACACCATACAAAAAAAATCAACTCAAAATTGATTAAAGAGGTAAACATAAGAACTGAAACTATAAAAGTACTAGAAGAAAACATAGAGAAAAGCTTTATTACACTGGTCTTAGCAATGATTTCTTGGCTATGACACCAAAAGCACAGGAAACAAAATCAGGAATAAACAAGTGGGCCTAGAACAAAATAAAAAGCTCTGTGCAGCAAAGGAAACAATCAACAAAGTGAAAGGCAACCTACAAATGGGAGAAAATATTTATAAACCAGATATATAATAAGGAATAAATTCCCAAAATATATTAAGAACTCCTGTAACTCAATAGAAAACACACATGCAAACCCCTCAAATATCCTGTTAAAAAATAGGCAAATAACTTGAATAGCTATTTCTCCAGAGAAGATATACAGATGGCCAACTGGCTTATGAAAAGATATTCAATATCACTAATCATTAGGGAAATGTAAATCCACCTGCAATGGGATATTGTCTCACATGGGCATCATAAAAACAAATTAAAAAAAAAAAAACAAGTGTTAAGGAGTTTCACTAAAATCTTTAAAAATATTTTCTGTGTAATATTAGTTTTTATAATAATTTCTCCCAAATTATAGTATATTCATGTAAAAGAAAACAAATTCTACCTTCTTAAGAAAGATCAGGGTGGGGAAACCATGGCATAGAGAGCCTACAGGAGATCAATTAGAACCTCTGGAACACAGAATTAAATCTAAGTAATTCCTGAATATTGAGATTTAAAACTATATGAAAATATTAAACATTATTCTCAAGGAGAAGATATATATTATACATACGAAAGCATAAAAATATAACCCACTGGGGGCGCCTGGGTGGCTCAGTCGGTTGGGTGTCCGACTTTGGCTCAGGTCGTAATCTCATGGTCCGTGAGTTCGAGCCCCACGTCGGGCTCTGTGCCGACAGCTCAGAGCCTGGAGCCTGTTTCATATTCTGTGTCTCCCTCTCTCTGACCCTCCCCTGTTCATGCTCTGTCTCTCCCTGTCTCAAAAATAAATAAACGTTAAAAAAAAATAAAAAAAAAATATAACCCACTGTATTGTTTTGTTAGGGCTGCCACAATTAAACATGACAGACTTGTGGCTTATACAATAGAAATTTATTTTCTCATGGTTTCTGGAGGCTAGAAGGCCAAGTTCTGTCTGGAAGTATGGTTTCTCCTGAGGCTTTTTACTCCTTGACTTGCAGATGGCTGTCTTCTGTGGTCTTATTCTGGGTATGAACTCATCTCTGGTATCTCTCCCTCTTCTATAAGGACAGTGGTCCTATTAGATTAGAATCCCACCCAAAGGAGCTCATTTTAACTTAATCACTTCCTTAAAAGACCTGATCTCCAAATATGGATACTGGAGGTTGCTGCTTCAACATATGGGTACAAAATTCAGCCCGTAATACCTATACATGTATAGATGTTTGGATACATGTAAATGGTTTAAATCTTTAAAGAAATTATAAAGTTTGAGAGGTTAAAAGCAATCTAAATAAATATTTGTTGCTTTGCAGAAACACAAAGCAAGTAATTAATATATGCAATTCTCATTTGCATGTTTTTTTAAAAAATGGTTTAAAATAAGCGTTAGAAAAAGTTATAGCACTGAATGATAATATTTGACATCACTTTAAAAAAAAGTTGAATGAAAAAATTACACTAGATTGGATCAATATTTTTTAAATGTTTATTTATTATTGATACAGAGTGTGAATGGGGGAAGGGTAGAGAGAGAGGGAGACAGAAGATCCCAAGCAGGCTCTGAGCTGACAACAGTGAGCCCCATGGGGGGCTAGAACTCTCAAACCGTGAGATCATCATCCCAGTTGAAGCTGGATACTCAACTGACTGAACCACCCAGGCGCCCTGCCCAAGATCTTTTTTAAATAAATTTATTAGCCAGGATCCTGGTAGGAAAAGACAGCATGCTAAAAACAGCCTAACTGGGGTACCTGGGTGGCTCTAGGTTGAGTGACCAACTTTTGATTTTGGCTTATGTCATGATCCTAGGGTGGTGAAATCAGTCCCATGCTGAGCCTGGAGACTGCTTGAGATTCTGTCCCTCTCTCCCACTGCCTCTCTTCCCCACTCTCTCTCTCTGTCTCTTTAAAATAAACACATAAAGGAATAATAATAATAATAATAGCCTAAAGGAAGAAAGTTAGTGAAGAAATTATTCACAAAGGAGTGGGCAAGGATCAGGACAAAATAACAAAGCTATCTGATAACACCCCCATAGACTAGCAAAGGGGAAAATTGTCACCACTTCTAGTCCTAGACTAGCAAATAATATTACAGAGCTCTTCAGAAGCCATAGATAAAGGCATACATCCCAGGGTCTGGGATGTGCAGGGAGGGAGCAGGAGAAATAAATACTTGTCTTCACTCTCCTACCTCAGATCTCTTGCAAGCGGATCTCAGTGGGGCTGAAACCGATCACAAGCCAGAGGCAAGGGAGTGAAGGGGACAGTCTGTAGGGCTCAGGCTTCTGGAGCACAGCTGAGAGCAGAAAAGGAAACAGGAATAGATAGAGAGGAGAGGTAACTGGGAGGTAGAGAATAACCAGTAACCACCACCTCTTCATGCCCATGGGCATCCATTCTTTCTGTGTGTGTGTGTGTGTGTGTGTGTGTGTGTGTGTGTACTTCTGTCCCTACTTAGGGAAAACATAGGTGTTATGAGGTAATGTATTGTTATGGGGTGATTTCTGTCCTCAACTTAGGGGAAACAAAATGTTAGCAAATAATATATTATGACTATGATTTCAATTCAGCCATACTCCTGCCTGGAACAGAAACTGTAATGTTAGCCAGCACCAAAACATTCCAATTATGTAACACAATTAAATAACATAAAACGTAACTACTACAGTTCCCAATCTGTAGATGATCATGAGGCCTGATGTCACAATATCTTTCTTCTACCATATGTTCATGTTCTCCTTATCCTCTTCCAGCACCTCAGCTGGTTGGTTTTTATTTTTTTAATTTTCTGAAGTGATTAAAATCTTCATTCCCATAATTCAGCTTATATACTTTTGTAAAAAAAAATCTAAAATGAATACTAATTAACATTTACTGAATATTTTTTTTATGTGTGTGCCATCACAGTGACAAGATACCATGTTTCTCATAATGCACATGGCTTTTGGACTCTTACATACCAAAAATTTATTTCCTTCATTTTTTTTAAGTTTAGTTTTTTATTTTGAGGGGAGGAGGGGCAGAGAGAGAGAGGGAGAGAGAATCCCAAGTAGGCTCCGCACTGTCAGTACAGAACCCGACACGGGGCTCGATCCCATGACCATGAGATCATGACCTGAGCTGAATCAAGAGTCCGACACTTAACCGACTGAGCCACCCAGACACCCCTATATCCTCCATTTTTTTTTTACCATTGAAAAGAAAGTATAAATAATACACAATCTGTAAAATGATATTAATACTACATAAAAGCTTAAACCTTTAGAGTAAAAATTGAATAATCTGTTTATTTTTGTATATTCTCTTATGGGTTTCATGAGTATTTGCTCATTAATAAGCCATTAGCTCATCTACCTATCTATAAATATTCTATTTAAAGCCAAATCCTGACAACTGATATTTGTTTATATTTAATAGCAGACATTATAGGAATTCATGAATGAATATTGGTTTAAAATCTTTCATTTAAAAAAGATCTTCTTATGAATCATCATTGGATTTGTAAAAGCAACTGGCTTTAAGATAAGATGTGAGAATGATGGAAAACTTATTTGTGACTCATGCTGTATTTCAGCACTTTGGATAAAAACACAACAAATCCTTCTTAAATGCCATCCTCCTCTACTTGGAAAATCATACATTTGAATAAGCACATCAAATTGAATGCATGAGTCTTGCAGGTTGGGTTTCCCAGGAATCAGACTCTGGACTTAAAATTAGTATGCACAAAGAATACTAGTTCTCTCAGGCTCAAAAACTGTGGTAGAAAAGGAAGGAAGTAAGAAATCAGCCCTGTACCAACCCCGTGGGGAGCTCTGAAGCTGAGATGGCTCTTTAGAATCATCCCCTTTTGGTATAAGGGGGCTGGACTTTTATACACCCAAGATAATCACTAAACTAGTCCAGATGGGAGTATGTCCTTTAACAAGGTAACTCTATTTAGCTGAGACAGTTCCCAAAGAGGACTAAACACTAAGAGCTGGGAGCATAAATGCTTCAGTTATGAAAACAATCTGAGCAATCTTCCTGATGCATCACTTAGATCAACATATTTAATGTTATATGTGGAAGAAGCACCATATAATGGTCATAGTTTGGGTATATAGTGCGTCCTACAGGATGGTGCCCCATACTTCAACATATCATCTCTAAAATAGACTCTAAACTAGAGTCCTTCAGCAGACTGTGCCCCTCTTCCATGATGCTGTTAGCTTCTATGAAGTGCAGTATGAGATAGTGGATCCCATGGTCTTGTGACTATCACTTTTTTTGCTGTAAAGTGGGTCTTTTAGTTCAAAGTCATTTTATATAGGATGCCACATCAGTGAGTCAAAAACTCTGCAGGACCTTCGACAGTGGGGCTATTTGATACCCTATGACTAAAGAGGCCAAACCAGTGCAGAGAAGTATGAATTCCAATCAAAATAAACCACTGGCCCTCAACTTGCTACCAAGTGGCCTGTTAGAAAGAGATAGATAATATTGTTAGTGGAGACTCTGCATTGGTCTATAATGTGGACAGTAGGATATTAAACAGCAATAGCATCTAGGTCAGCCTTGATCAATGACAGGCTGGTCCCACACACAGTGTCTCTCCCTACTGCTATGACTACTGGGGTGACATGTAAGAAAGACAGGCTGATGACAATTGGTTGATTCTCTCCAACCTTGATACTCACCAAAAAATAATTATGGCTGAGACCAACCACCTGGCCTCTTGTTTGGGGGATGCTGTCATCCCTACTGCTGTTAGAAAGCCCTGGCCCATAACAGGCCAGAACAGAACAAGTTTTTGCCAAAAGAAAAAGCCAACACTGAGTTTCTTGGTAATGCTGCTGCCCTTTTCACTCTATTGCTTTGGTAAATGCAGTGTTTTCTAAGCTCTCCCATGAAATGTTGTCATCTGGTAGTTTTTCTAGTCTTGCCTGATATACACATTCCAGCATGCTCACTTCTCTAAGCTTTTTGTTCTTCTTCCCGTGTCTTTCCCAGCAGTCCTGGCATTTTTACTTCATATAGCACAGGCAATCACTTTCTGCATATTTCTAAGCACCATCTTAGCGATGTTTTAGCACCATCTCCCAGGTCTTTTTTTTTTTAGGGTGTTAAATCCTGTATGCCAAGAGAATGTTCCCATACTGATAAACTCCCTCTTATGCAACTTCATGTTCCAGCCTCTTGATACATACTCTCACTATATCCCAAACAATGGACAATGCAAATGGGACTCACAATACACTGGGATTAGGACAGTATAAAAACCAAAACATGTAAAGAAATCATAATCTTTTTATTATAAACTACCAATATAATTTGGGCACAGAAAAATAGTTTCTAACCGTGACCTCAAAAGTCTTAACCAAAACAAAAGATTGAAAGACTCTGACTAATGGTCTTTCAGACTACCATGCTGTCATAAACAAAATAAAAATACAACACATAAATTGGGGAAAAAACTATTAACTATACAACACTTAAAGTGGCAATATTTTTGCACAGTATAAGTTTTTAAAATCAATAATATAAAGCCAAAATTTGGATGAAAATATAGAAGAAATAAACAGATAATGAGTGAAAGAAAAAATAAAAAAGACATAACATAAAAGATATTTAATCATAATAAATACTTCTAATCATGGCACCAATTTTATAGCTGTGTTAATTTATACAACATATACTAACTTTCTATGCCTAAATTTACTGATCTGTGAAATTAGGATTAAAATTAGTGACAAATTTACAAAGTTTCTGTGACACTATATAAAATAAATAAAGTGGTAAAATGCTTACCGTGAAGTGTTCAATTAATGTTGACTATAATTTATTAAAATGTTACAAATTTTATCCCTAAATCAAACACATTTTTAAAATACCCATTGTTGGTGTGCCTGGGTGGTGCAGTTGGTTGAGTGCTGACTCTTGATTTTGGCTCAGGGCATGATCTCACGGTTGGGGGATCCAGCCCTGCATTGGGCTCTGCATTAGGTGTGGAGCCCTCTTGGGATTCTCTCTCTCCCTCTGCCTCTGTCCCTTCCCTGCTCGTGTTCCCTCTCTCTCAAAAAAATTAAAAATATAAAAAATAAAAATACCCATTTCTTGTAACAATGTATAGAAATGTGAACTTATGTATTGCTTGTGATTATGTAAATTGAAATTAGTATCTAGGGTTAAATTTGAAATTATATATCAGAATACTTCAGGTAATATTGTTTACAATACTACTGAAGTAGAGGGGTGCCTGAGTGGCTCAGTCAGTTAAGCATTCCACTTCAGCTCAGGTCATGATCTCTTGTGAGTTTGAGCCCTGTGTAGGGATCTGTGCTGATAGCTTGAAGCCTGGAGCCTGCTTCAGATTCTGTGTTTCCCTCTCTCCTTGCCCATCTTCCACTTGTGCTCTGTCTCTTCTCTCTCTCTCTCTCAAAAATAAACATTAAAAAAGTTAAAAACAAACAGACAAACAATACTACTGAAATAGAAAGAACTAAGAGGTCCAAAGGGGAAGAGGGTTTTGGCTAAAAAAACTGCAGTTAATTCATACAACGAAAAGTTTTTCAGCCATTACAATGATACTATAGAACAGAATATAACATTTTAAAATATTCATCTTCCTATTTGCCAATGCAGGTTATAAAGTAGTGTGTAGAAATATGTATATAGCATATAAATAAAATCTAGAGAGAGTATATTCAAATTTAGGCAGTGTTTTCCTCAAGATGATGGTATTATGGATTAATTTTATTTACTTTCATTGAAACATGTTTACAATATATTTTTAAACATTAATTTTTAATAATTGGCAAGTAGGACCAACATTTAGGATTTAAGGCAATCAAGATCAATGAGATTGACCATATTTATGCATAAATGCATATTTCCATTAGTATTATGAAGTTATAGGGGTGACTGCTTAAAAGGGCTATGTATGGTATGACATCAGTAATATCAAATGTTATACACAATAAAATAAAATAAGATAATTTAGCCCATTAAAATTCATTGGCTGTGTTTTTGAAGACCAGCTTCCATGTCATGGTAGAAGATTCCAGATTGCAATGAGTAAACAACTGGGTCCAAAATGAAGAAGGAGAAAAAAATGTACCTAACCCATTCAATAAAATGGACTATGAAGAAAATGGGAGAATATAGGTAATTAGTAAGAAAAAGTAGAATACAGGGGGTACTCTAGAGTTTTTGCTTTCAATTTTTTGCTTTTGTTATTTTTGTTCTTGTTTTCCTTTTAATATATAAAGGAATTTAATGTGTTTAGAGAAGAAATTTATGGAGAGAGGGAGAGAGAGAGTTTAAGAAACTGATGGGTGCAGAAGGAACAGTGATGAAATACCCAACTGAGAAGGAATGGGGTGAGATGGAGACAAAGAATCATAAACTTTAACCTGTATGGGGATCACTGGTAATCTTGTTAAAATGTATCCAGTAAGTCTGGACTGCAACCTGAGATTCTGCATTTCTAACAAGCTCCCAAGTGATGCCTTGGATTAACAAGAGGAGACCTTGGATTAACAAGAATCTAGACCACTGTTCTCAAACTTTTTAGAGAGTGGAATCACCTGCAGAACTTAAAAAAAAATGCCTAGGCTTTTCACACACAGAGATTTGATTTCATTACTTTGGGTGATGCCTGATAGTTTATTTTTATTTTTATTTTTATTTTTATTTTTATTTTTAATTTGTGTATTTATTTTTGAGAGACAGAGAGAGCGCACGCACAAGCAGGTGGGGTGCAGAGAGGGAGACAGAAAATCCGAAGCAGGTTACAAGCTCTGAGCTGTCAGCACAGAGCCCAACACATGGCTCAATCCCACGAACTGTGAGATCATGACCTGAGCCGAAGTCAGACGCTTAACCAACTGAGCCACCTAGGTGCCCCATGACAGTTTTTCTTTTAATGGCCAGATGATGATAATGTGCAGAAGAGTTTGAGAATTACTGATCAAGGCCACAAATAATGAGAGATAAAGGAAAACACCACTTTCTCTGTGAGATGGAAAAGATAAAGACTGGTCTAGATACAGATACCAGTGAGTATCTATATGAGGGAAGAGCAGGATGATGAGAGAGTCTGTATTTTTATCAAAGTAATAAACATACACAATTTTTTAAAAAGTCCTATGCCTTCTGTAATAAGAAATAGCAGTGCAGGCCCTGACATACCAGCCCCCATTCCCAATTCTCTCTCCTCAGAGGTATCCATTTTCAAATCTTGTAGATGTTTCTTCTGATCATTATCTTTATATGTCTAAATAAATTTTCTTATTATTTACTGACTTTTCTCCACTTTTCTATATGTTCCATGTTATTTGTTTGGTAGTTTTTCTCAAATGTCTGGTGATCATTGGATGCTCATTCATATTAATGAAGAAGCATTACAAAGCTCATTAGAAGCTTGCTGTTCTCGAATATGACTGGTAGATAGTAGCTTTCACCAGCAGTGTGACTGGGCAAAAATTTGGTCTTTTTGTTTGGAGATTCCCAAATATCAAAATCTATAAATATAGTCTCTTGGCTGGTCAGTTTCCCCATAAAGTCATTTCTGCAATCTCTAGCACCATTCCCCACTCAGTATATGCCTGGGTGTCGGTATTCTGGGAGCCAACTGGGTACAGAAGGCTGGGGGTGAACAAGATGAGTGGTGGGGTTGTGTGAGAGGAAAGAATCCTTCATATTTCAGTATGGCTATCACCTTCCAATGAGCCTAATGGCTTCAAGTTCAATCTCCTCCTGAGTCTACCTTTCCAGAATATAAATGTTCACTTTCTGCCAGAGGAAAGGAGGAAAGGAGTGCTTACCTGATTATGTAGAGAAAGGATATCTAAGGGCCTAACAACTCCTTATATAAATTGTCATCTAACCTTCCTATTTTTAGCCACACTCAAGTCTCTTCTACTTGACTCTACTTCTGGGTCCTTCAGTATTTCTGCTGTGTGAATGCACTTCCTTAATGTACTTACTTTGGTTCCCCTTCTTTCTCCTCTGATTAGTCACTTAGGTTTTGCCAATATCTTAAATCAATTGCAGATCTTATATCTACTTTCTAACTTACAATCCTTTGGTGCCTTATTTCATCCATTGTCATCTTGTCTATTTCTTTTTCTTTTCGTGATTTTTGTGCTTTTGTATCTCTATTCAAATTTTAGAAAGTCATTGGAAGAAGCAGTAAGGAGGTAAATGCCTTATTTAATCAGAAACCCTCTAGACATTTAAATTGAGAAAATAAATAAACATCTATTGGGTGAGGGGCATAGAAAAGGTAGAGGAATGGCATAGCTGCTAAAGAAAATTTCAGAAGAATTATGCCAGCAATCCATGAAGGACTTTTTCTTTTTTTAAGTACTGAATAACAAGTTAAGGCTCCTATATACCATTATGCAATTCTCCCTGGCATCTCTTAAGAGCAGAAAGGTTCTAGGAAGTAGCACTTTCATGTAGTGGAAAGAGCAGATGTTTTGGAGTGAAATATCCTGGGTTTGGATTTCTGACTCACTTGTAGCTTTGTGGTAAAAAGAAAACTAATCTGTTACAAGCTTCATTTTCTCATCTGTATAATTAAATAAATAAAATCTACCTTATAGAGTAATAATGCAGATTAGAAAACAATATGTACTATAGTGACTAGGACGTAATGAGTTTTTAATAAATATGTTGATAAAGAGGAAACTGGGTAATTTAATAGCATTTTGGGCTGTCCAGCATTAGAAGCATTCTAATCAAGTGTGCTGCAAATAAATCTAAGGGAGCAAAGAAATTGTAGGTGTGAAAAAAACCAGAGCAGCTGAAGTTATCCACTGTGGGCCTCTGTGACTAGAGAAAGGAATGAAGCTACACAGGGCTTAAGAAGTAGAAGAAAGCAATGGGCTAAGCTCTAAGTGAGACTGAGAAGCAATGTGGTGTGAATATGGGAATGGGAGAGTCAGAAAAATGGGAAACCTTACTTGGGGAAGAGTGTCTTAGTGTTTAGGATCTTACAAGTGTTTCAGTTCTGAGATATGTCAAAACTCAGTGTAGAATGTTTGGAGAAAGTTGTAAAAAACGCAATGGATAGTTACTTTGAGGTACCAAAGAAAAGTAATTTTGGGGCCAGTGTACTGGAGAGTTAACATCTGTGTAGATACTGAAATGTTCCACCCTGGTGTCTAGAGCTAGGGGTAGAGTAGATCTAAAAATGTATATAAACTTTAAAAAATGAACCCTCTTTATCTTTTGACTTGATTAGTTGCACTGGCCTATCAGTGTCCTTTGGTGCTTTTTAAGTTTCTTAGAGGTTAACTTCACAAAAATAACCAGGGAACCTATTAATCAATGTGGATTATCTGCCCCAGTTCTGGACATTCTGTATTTTTAATGAGAATCACAATAACCCCATAATTCTGACTAGGTAGTGCATGTGTCAGACATTCAGGAACACTTTCACTAAGCATGACACGGATGAAGATTCTCATCTATCGATCCTCCTGTAATAAAGGAAAACACAATTCACATACCTCAGACGGTTCTGGATATGATTAATTTCTGGGACACAACTAATGTGTGGCTGAAATGAATGCTTAATTTCTGGAGATAACAGATCTAGCAGTATTTATGAATTTGGATTTTATCATCTATTGTATGTGTTGCTATAGGGACTGGATATAAGAACTATTTTTTTCACACTCTAGGCTTTAATTCTATGGTAAATTTTACATGATACAACTTATGGAGGAAAATGGGATATCTTAAAGTATTTAAAGAACAAACATTTCTCAGGAAAGAAAGGTAGTTGTGTGACATTTACCCAACATTCCATTTATACTTCCGTATCATTCTCTGACTTCCTTTTTCAGATGAAGATTTTTAAATGTCTAAGTGACCTGCCTTAGATTATTCAGGTTATATATGTATATATAACAGAGTCCTGGATCCAAATGCTGGCCTATCAGACTCTCAATAGAGACTGTTCTTTTAACAGCTTGCTCCATATAAACACATGTTTTCCTGAATTATTTAGTTTTAGAAGCCAAACTTCTTTTATTTTACTTTTGGTTGTGGTCCAGAATTAGCATAACTATAATAGCTTCAATTCTCCATTGTAACATTTGTGTACACTTTGCAGAGCTCATACATAAAAGCTGTCTAGATTATGGCAGGATTCAATATCATTAAAGTGTTTGTTGTTTGGTGATTTTTTTTTTTTTTTTTGGTGTTAACATCAATCCCATAGTTGTGAGTTAAAGACTTTGCCTTCAATAACTTGAATTGCTCTAAAGTGAACTTGACATGTTATCTGAACATTTTTCACAATCACATTCATTTCATTCAGTCAGCATAATTGAGTATATAGAAATTATTGGTAATATACAATGTGCTAATGAATTGCCTTTGCTGCATAGACAGGAATCTATATACTATATCAAAGGTTCAACAGTGAATTATTGGCCTAGCATAACTCTATACTAGTAATCAGAGACTTATTTGCAGGTAAATTTCTGGCTATTTATTAGCATGGCATATTCTGAAAAGAAAAATAGCCAGAGGTATTTCAGAAGATTAAGTAATACTAATTCTCTGACTACTTGGAAATCCAATAAAAAGTTTCTGATAGGTTTCCAGATAAGGTGCAACAGCTTTAAGTTCAGAAACAAAATAATCAATTCTTTAGAATGTTCTGTAAAGAAAGAAAAGTGATCAGTATTATTTTTCATTCAGAGAGGACAAAGTGAGTTTCAGAGAGCTGAACGGGGTGCTTTGTAAGCTTCATTCTGTGGAAGAGAGATACTTATGTGATAAAAGAAGAAAGAGAAGAAGTAATTAATTTCTATCCAATTCCAAATTGTGGTTTTGAAGTCCTGTTGGTAGCTCCTCTCTGAATATCTGCTATAATTTATATTCATTTCCTGATGCTACCAACATGACATCAAATAAGAGGCAAACATCTAACTAAAAAGTGAAAAGTTCTGATATATATTTAGCTTTATATTTAGCTTTATGACATATATTTAGCTTCTGATATATATTTAGATACACAATATATCTATGTATTTAATTTAAAGGTTTTTTTTGGTAACTCACCTTGGAAATATAAAACTTGTAAATATCATCACGTATTGCTGTATTTGAAGAGGGATGTTAAAACAAAAGAGAGTTTTATTTCCTTTTAATATGGGAGATAAGTACAAAATTGGGTGATGGAAACTATTCTATAGAGATCCTCACTAAAACTTCAACTTCAGTTTTAAAAGTATCACTAAAATGTAAGTTCTTTTAAAACAACAATGACATACCACACACCTATTACTATGACCAAAATCTGGAACATTGACATCATCAAATACTGACAAGAATGTAGAACAACAGGGACTCTCCTGAATTGCTGGCGGAGATGCAAAATGGCACAGCCACTTTGGAAGACAGTTTGGCAGTTTCTTACAAAATTAGACATACTCTTACCATACAATCTAACAATCACACTCCTTGGTATTTACTTAAAATAGTTGAAAACTAATGTCCACACAAAAACCTACAGAAGGATATTTATAACAGCTTAATTCATAATTTGCAAAACTTGGAAACAACCAAGATGTCCTTCAGTAGGTAAATGGATAACAAACTGTGATACATCTAGACAATGGAATATTATGTATCACTAAAAAGAAATGAACTATCAAGCCATGAAAAGACAAGGAGGAATCTTAAATGCACATTACTAAGCATAAAGAGCCAAGGTGAAATGTATGATTCCCACTATATGACAATAAAAAGATACAAAGAAAGATCAGTGGTTGCGAGGGTTTTATATTTCCAAGGGGTAGATGAATAGGTGGAGCACAGAAGAGTTTTAGATCAGTGAAAATACTCTGTATGATATTATAATGACATATGTAATTACTTTTGTCTAAGCCCATATGATGTGGAACACCAAGAACAAACCCTACGGTAAACAGTGGACTTCAGTGATTATGATGTGTTAATATAAAAGAAATCTCTGTACCTCTCTCTCATTTTGTTTAAACCCAAACCAGCTCTAAAAAACTAAAGTATGTATGTTTTATTATGTATGAATAAGTAAATAAATAAATATTAAATTATTTTAATCCATATGGAACTGTGTTTCACTGCAATTTACCAGAATATATTATTGAATCTACTAAAAAAATGAAATAATTTTCAACAGAATTAACCTATGATGTAAAAAATGATGGCCATCATAATCATTTCAATTTTTCCAATATTTTGTTAGGATGGATGCTTTAGTTATATAAAGAGTTTTTGCAAGTCAACTTAATTTTTCCATATTTCATGTCATATTAATAATATGTGTGCTAAATTCATGTGTAAAGAATGTAAGGTCCAATGACACATTTGTGGCAGATATTCAGTAAGCATGAAAGGAGCGAATATGCTGCAAGCATGTCTTTAAACGTACGACAAAAACGTATTAAACCTATTGCTCCAGGCAGCCCATAAAGCCACTTTCTATGGAGAATGACTAAGATTTCTCATGAAGTAATGCCAGAGAAATAATTTCATAAAGTCTTTCGAGCATATCCATATTCTGAAACACCTGCAGGACATTTCATTAATGAAAACTAGAGACTTTGAGATATTACTCAAATAAATCACAACATTCCCAATTGGCCTTTGGTTGATCTCATTAGTTTGGGGAAAATTGTTTAAGCCATTCCTAAATTATATGGTGTTTTACAGTCATGGAATTTATCTGTTGATTATTCATATGAAGAAATTATACTTATTATTCTCATGTGTATATATATATATATATTTTTTTTTTTAACGTTTATTTATTTTTGAGACAGAGAGAGACAGAACATGAACAGGGGAGGGTCAGAGAGAGGGAGACACAGAATCCAAAACAGGCTCCAGGCTCTGAGCTGTCAGCACAGAGCCCGACACGGGGCTCGAACTCAGGGGCCGTGAGATCATGACCTGAGCCGAAGTCGGCCGCCCAACCGACTGAGCCACCCAGGTGCCCCTTTATTCTCATGTATATTATACTGGACAACCTGTATGCCTTGCAGGCAAGACAATATATCTTATGTGTGAATATCACAACATTAATTTAAATGATTGGTTGATTAGAAAAACATTTTGGAGAGGGGTATGGGGAAATTTTCAGTGTCCTTTCAAAATATGAAGAAACTGTATCCTATAATCTCTTTTATGTTGCAGCTAAGTAATTACAATTCAGAACAATAAGCACTAGAACACTGATAAAACTAGACAGAATGTATAAGATGCACACTGGCAAATTTAATAACCTAAAAGAAGTCAATCCAAGTGAATTTTCACTCTCCTATTCTGGGTTCAAAAATTAAGTCCCATAACATAAACTGTATAGTATTCCATAGCAAACATTATATATTTCCTTTTCTAGTAAAGCACAATTTTTCCTTACAAAAGAAAAGTTAAGACCAAAAAATCTTCAATTAAAGATAATATACACATGTTATGTATACATATATATCAAAATGTCAAAATTTCATTAAAGTAATAAGAAACAGGAAAAAGTTCATATTTCTCAAAGATCATAGGAATGAAATGTCAAAAAGATTATATATCTCATTTTCTCAGGGAAAGATGTGCATTATATCATGGATTCACATATAAAATGTGAACCATCCACATAACAAAATTAATTAGGACACATTCAATTATTTTTTATTAAGTTTTGAATTTGTGAGATAAAATCGCTATTTTTTTCCCCATTTGTAGATTTTTATGATCACAGGTGAATCAGAGAATGTTTAAGCTGAACTGTGGCCAAACTAAGACTTTTAAGAAATATATTTCATGCTGGGAAATTCTTTGGAATGGTTAAAGGACAAATGTAAGTAGTGTTCATGGAATAGTTAAAGGACATATTCATGATTGTTACTGTTCATTTTATTCACATACATTCTTGACTCACCCCACTCCTGGGTCAAGTCTGCATATTTGATGGAATATGTAGATGAAGGATCTCTAGATATGTAGTGAGAGGGAACTGGGAAGGGTTATAATGTGTCTTCACCCTTCCCCTAGCAGGCTGACTGTTTTTGCTTCCTATGAGAGAAGGGTCTAGGAAGTAGGCAAGGATTCAAGCCTGTATACCACCAAGGAGCACTGTTACTGGTGTACTTCCCCTCCCTCAATCTTTCTTCTCAGCACTTCATAAAAGCAGAAAGCCACTGTGCCTGCAGCTCCTAGGGATTCTGAACTGTTACACTAGCCCATGCTTAAAGAATTTGTTAAATTTTTAAGAATTTGTTAAAATTTTGTTTTCTTCTTACCTACTTTTATAAATGCCCTCTTGTTAAAAATTGTATTTGTTTTCTTCTTACCTACTTTTATAGATGTCCTTCAGAGGTGGTTGTTACTATTTGGAATTTAGGTTATGTGCGATCTAATATCTCTAATAGGCTCAGAAAAATTATGATTTTGTTATTATCTCGACTTTTTTTCATTGCTAGGTGAACTGCTGTTCTCTTGAAGTTTTCTGTAACCTAAGTGGAAACCAAACTGGCACATATCTAGTAATTTTTGCTTGTAAACTGGACATTGCAATGCTATATAGCAAGGATTCTCGCTTCTATGTCGATTTATATTCTGACAGAGAGTTAACTTACTACATGATCACCTTGAGTTTATGTGGCTTTGTTTTATGCTTTCCTGAACAGCTGATGAAGCCTAAGGTACTTCTAAGCCTTCCTAACTTTGCAAGGCTCTTAACTCCAAACATTGTTCCTCTTATGGAGGCAGCAAACTGAAAATATCCCTCAGTTCTTTTAACATTCAAGCTATTGATTTCTCCTGGTATTCGTGAAATCTGTTCATGTGTTTTTCAGGAGTTATGCAAGGATTTAAGGGAAGTTTATAAGCAGATTCTGGGGCCCTTCCTCATGGCAACTTTTTAATAATATTTCTTCCCTCAATTCCTATCTGCTCTGGTTGCCCTGAACTCTACCCTCTGACTCTTTTAGCCAATAAGTATGCAACTGTCTACTTGAGTTTATGGTGCCTCACAATGTATGTACTGCAAAATGCCCCCAGGGAAAAGTCTTCATGAACATGAATATCACTCAGTGAGACTCAAATCCCTTTCTTTAAGAATAGATTCCCTCTAGTTCTTGCCTGGTTAGGAATTTGTTAAGAACTCTCCAATAGCTGTTTCTATATTTTATCCAGAATTTATAATTGTTATATACAGGAGGGATAATGTCACAAGCAATTCTGTTGTTAATGTACTGAAACCTCACCTTGGTTTCAGTTTATTTTTAAAATGGAGATTATAGAAATAATACCTAATTCTTAAGGAAGTTATATGGATTTAATCAGGTCATACATACATACCTATAGGTCTTTAAAGCAATTTCTAGCATATAGTAGAAGCTTGATTTTATTACAATAATTTCTAATGTAAGCTCCTTCTAAGGAGCTAAGACATCTTTGCAAATGCCCAAACTTTGAGTGACATGCTTTGTTTCTTGATCACATTTAATTCCCCCCCACCAAAGACATAGAAATAAGGTCTTAAGCAAATATTTGGGTTATTCAAAATGGAAAATATTTTAAACTACAATTATCTGGACACTGATGATTTAGCAAAAATTAATTGAAATACTACTATATGCTGTAACTATGCTTGATTCTGAAAATAAGAGTAGGTAAGATACAAATAATCCAGAATATCTATATAATGTTTTTCACCCCATTTTCCCCCATGGAAACAGGATCTTAACAACAAATTGTTCATAAGTAAATATAGTAAAATTAGCACCCAAAATATCTACAATTTCTATTTAATCATAATATTTCTGGAATTGATACATGGTGTTATCAGACACAATAAAATAAAAGTTTTAGCCATGCACATCACACCTTATTTTGTATAATTTAGCAAAGTACTGTGGTGGTCTTCTGTAATATGTCAGAATACCTAAATAAAAACCATCCCATATAGCAAGACATACTTTTTTTGTACATATAGGAACATTTACTTTTTAAAAATGTTTATAACATTTGTATAACATTTTATAAAAAGTCAAGATCATAAAGCAAGATAAATACTCTAAAATATCAGTCAGTCATAGATAAAACCATTCAGATAAAATATTTCTATTTGCCTTTTGAACACAGAAAGATATTTTAATACATATAACAACATAGCAGCAGAAAGATGTTCATTCTCCATATTAAGATTATCTAACATCTGACATCAGATTTCCTGAGTGAAAACCAGCCTCTCATGAAGGAAATTATTTAGAGTTGGTTAATATGCTATAAAATATAGAATACCAATATCTACTCATTCTCCACATCTTTTAAGGGTGAAACACTGAGCTATAATCTTATTACCATTAATATGTAACCCCCAAAATGTGTTCACTGCACAGTTCTTCATATAGGATTTGCTTCTCTTA
Source organism: Panthera uncia (assembly GCF_023721935.1). NCBI lineage: Eukaryota > Metazoa > Chordata > Mammalia > Carnivora > Felidae > Panthera > Panthera uncia. Next base: position 47,536,626 of record NC_064812.1, on the reverse strand, counting down.
TATTGGCATACACATTCTCCAAAAAATGTAACTTACCCAGTGAAAAAAGATCAATGAGGGTTTTAGAATATTCTTTGAATGTTAATAAGAAGTCTTTATCCTAGTCAGCACCTAGGAAAAAAAACAACTAATTCCAGTTTACTTTCAAATATCAATAAAACAATGCCACAATTAATGACTCAGAACCTTAAAAACTCTTTTTAAGTTCTTCCCATCCCCACTGCCATAACATTTATTTATTCATAGAATGAACCTAAACATAATTTTATTTCAGTTTCTAATGGACAGTTGAACAAACTTCAATTACATGATCCATTTATTTTTAGAGATGTATGACATAGTTGTAAATTGTAATATAGCCATTGTATTAGGAGGTATAATACAATATGCCAAAAATAATCACAACTATTAGCAATATGACACACAGAGTAAGTTGATTGTTACTGTTTTCATTGGAAGTGGGGATATGACATGAAAACTAGATTAATCTTTTTCCTATGATGATCACTTCTGATTACAAAACCTGAGGGTTGAATTTCAGTATGACTTCTTCCTCTGAAAACACTCTTACCTCAATTTTTCCATAGGAAGTCAAAGTAACCATTAAGTGAAGCTAACTCTGCCTTCTGATTTAACTGAAAGGAACACTGAACTCAAGAATCAAGCTGTGGACACTCTTCCCCTGATGTAAATAATGTCACATCCATGATCTAAATAATGTCACATGTCATGGACCAGGTGAAATCAATATTCTAGATTTAGACACAGGGACAAGCAATTTTTCCACCTTTTCTTTTGCAACAATGGAGAATTTGAAATTAAAATCATAAATCATACATTGTAGTTTAGAACTAACAAGTGATTTGGTCTCTAAAAGTTATTTTAGAATCAGAGCCAAGCAATACTAATTCAATGAAGTTGCACTAAAGTGTTGAGAGAATTTTGTGTGAACACTAAAGACCTATTCTGTAGGTCTATCCCACCTACAGTATGGATAAAAATGACTCCCATACCAATAAAGAGTAACTCAAACTCTCAAGTGGCTGAACTAGAACAGTTTCTGAAATACACACTCAGAAGTTAAAAATTGGTCAGTTTGCCCCCTTTCATGGTTTTAATTAATATTATAGATATCATCATGACCGTTCTATTTACATAGATTTTGAATTTATATGCTACCTTTACACATTTGAAGATCTATGACAGAACAAAGGTATACTACTGGTAATTTGGGTTTTTCACATTTAGCATGATTTCAATTAGTCACAAATTTCTATCCATAAAAGAACAGTCTTGAAGGTAAAAAGAAATATATCTTGAAATACATGGCAAGTTTTTTTTATCTTTCTCATAAATATTTTGTTTCAATGTTTCTTTACTTTCTTTTTTCCTTATGTATCTATTTTTATTAATGTATTGCTCCAATCTAGACAAATCTTAATAGTTTATTCTTGTTTGGATTCATAGTAAATAATCTTCAAAATCTACAACTCCTCCAAATATCTACAAACCAGTACCTACTTTTATTTTGGATTGGGTGCTTTTCTTTCTGCCAGGACCTTCTGTTTCCCTCTAACACAGAATTCCTCACCATCTATTGTAATTCACTTATGTGATCCTTCAAACTGGATAGATTATATGATGCTTCTCTGTAGCTTCTACTTATATTCTTTATACTTGCAATTATTTGATCATTCATAATACAACTGCCTTTCTCATTGCACCTGAACTCTATGATGGCAGTTAATGTTGATTACTGATTGACTAACTTTTAAATTTCTACTTTCCTACTGAATTATTAAAGGTGAACATAGTGAGCCTGTGTCTTCATGCCTGGTAAACAGTAAATACTCAGTACATTTTGTTGAATGATCACCAACCATCTCTTTTTCCAGAATGTCTAATTGGGAAATCATATCACAGATCAATTTATAAAAAAAATATAAAGTCCACTTTATAAATGATCTATCATCTGCACTGCCACTATGGCACCATAGCAGTTAAATATTAAAATTAGATGACTTGATTGTTTTCAGCTGGTTCATCTTCTTCTACTGAGAGATTGTTTCAGTTTCACTTCCCTCAATGATGGGCTTTCTTCTCATTTTACACATTTTTGCTTGTCTATTTATGCTAAGTCTTTAGTTACTATTCATATGTACATAAGTCAGAATACAATGTTTCAAGTGCAGACACTCCTATAAGTTCCAAACACATGTAACATTGCCGCCTTGATATCTCCACTTTTCTACCTCAAACAACATATCTGTATCAAAAAGTGACTTAATATATTTTATATCTACTACCACACAAAGTGGTGTCTTTCCAATCCTAGTGAATAGATCAACCATTCATTTCATATCCTATTGATTATCTTGACAAATGTAGAAAAGCATTTGAGAAAATTCAACATTTATTCATGATAAAAAACACACAACAAACTGGGTATAGAGTGGACATGCATCTACATAATAAAGACCATATATGACAAGCCCACATATCCTGTGCAGCAGTAAAAAGGTGAAAACTTTTCCTTTAAGACATGGAATGAGACAGGAAGCCCTCCCCCACCACTTTTATTCAACGTAGTCCTTGAGGTTCTAGCCAAAGCAATTAGGCAAGAAACAGAAATAAAATCCATCCAAATTAGAAAGGAAAAAATAAAACTGCCTTTATTGCAGATGACATTATCCTATGTAGAGAAAATCCTAAAGATTCGACCAAAAACTGTTAGAATAAATAAATTCAGTAAAGTTGCATAAAACAAAATCAATAAGCATAAATCATAAAGCATTTCTTTAAGAAAATAATCCCACTTACAATATCATCAGAAAGAATAAGTACTTAGGAATAAAGTTTAAATAAGGAGATGAAAGATCTGTACATTGAAAGCTATAAGATGCTAAAGAAAGAAATTGAAGACACAAATAAATGGAAAGCTATTCTATGTGCATGGATCAAAAGAATTAATATCCAGACTACCCAAAATCATCTATACACTCAATATAATCTCTTATCAAAATTCCAATGTCATTTTTATAGAGATTAAAAAATAATCCTAAAAACTGTTTGGAACCACAAAAGACAGAATGGCTAAAGCAATTTTGAGAAAGAACAAAGCTGGAGTCATGGCACTCACTGATTTCAAACTATATTACAAAGCAGTGGCAATCAAAACAGTATGGTAGTGGCATAAAAACAGACACATCGATCAATGGAACAGAATACAGATCTCAGTAATAAACCCATGGAATTTTTGAAAAAAACATGCCAAAAATATATAATGAGGAAAGGATAGTTTCTTCAACAAAAGGTTTTGATAATACTAGATAGTTATATGTGAAAGAATAAAATGGGGCACCTATCTTACATGATAAACAAAAATCAACTCAAAATGGATTAAAGACTTGAATGTAAGTCCTGGAAATGTGAAAATGCTAGGAGAAAACATAGTGGGTAAGCTCCTTGACAGCAATCTTGGCAATGATTATTTGGATACCAAAGTGAATGCAAAAAGAGCAAAATTAGACAAGTGAGCTACTTTGAACTGAAAAGCTTCTACACAGCAAAGGAAACTGTTATCAAAATGAAAAGACAACCTATGGAATAGGACAAACTATTTGAAGCCACATATCCAATAAGGGGTTAATATCCAATATATATAGGAATGCTTACAACTCAATAGCAAAAAATCAAATAACCCAACTAAAAAATGAGCAAAGGACCTGAATAGATATTTTATTTCAAAGATGATATACAAATGACCAACAGGAACATGAAAAGATGCTCAACATTACTAATCATAAGGAAATGGAAATCAAAACCACAATGTGATATCACCTCCCTCCTGTTGGATGTCTGTTATCAAAGAGACAAGAGATAACAGGGGTGCCTGGATGGCTCTGTCAGTTAAGCCTCTTACTCTTGATTTCAGCTTAGATCATGGGATCGAGCCCCTCATCTGGCTCCTCATGAGCGTGGAGCCTGTTTAAGGTTCTCTCTCTCTCCCTCTGCCCCTCTCCCCTACTCACACATGCTCTCTCTCTCTCCCTCTCTCTCTCATATAAATAAATAAATAAATAAATAAATAAATAAATAAAACCATAATTAAAAAAAACAATAGATAATAAATGCTGGTGAGGTTGGGGTGGAAAGGAGCCCTTGTACACTGTTGGTGGGAATGTAAACTGGTTGTAGCTACTATGGAAAACAGTCTGGTTTCTCAAGAAGTTAAAAAAAGAACTGCCATAGGATCCAGTAGTTCCACTTCTGGATATATGTCCAACATAAAGGAAATTGTTATCTCAAAGGGATGTCTGTACTCCCATAATTGCACCATTATTCATAAGAGCCAAGATATAAAAACAGCCTTATGTCTATCAATGGATCAATGGACAAAGAAAATGTGCTGTTTATACAGTGGAATATTATTGAGCCTTAAAAATAAGGAAATCCTGTCATTTGTGACAACATGGATGAACTTGGAGAGCATGATGTTAAGTGGAATAAGCCAGACAGAGAAAAACAAACACTGCGTGGTGCATGGGATCATTTATATATGCAATCTAAGCAAACAACAATCCCTCCTCCCCTCCCCCCAAAAAAAGGTTAAACTCACAGAAAAGAGAGAGTAGAAGTGGTTTCCAAGGCTGAGGAATAGGAGAAATAGGAAGAGGTAGGTAAAAGGGTACAAACTTTCAGTTATAAGATGAATAGTCTGAGGATCTAAAATATAACATGGTGATCATAGTCGATAACACTGTATTGTGTAATTGAAATTCGTGAAGAAAGTAGAACTTTTGAGAGAAAATTTCTCTAGCTTTCTAGAGAATCCAGGCTCAGAAACCCCACTCAACATGTCATCTGACACCCATTCCAAATCCCCTGCTGTCAGCAGAGATAACTGCTGAAACTCAAAGTATTTATAAAAATATTTTCCCCTGTGTTTGTTTCTCAAACAACGAGACCCCTACAGATAGAAATGGAGAGTCCCCAAACCCCTTTTTATATGGTCTTATGGAACTTGTTTTTCAGCAAAGGAAAAAAATATTCAAATATTATGAAATAATGCAGACATGTGTTTGACACGTATGTTTGTCAAGGATTAAAGCATTAGTGAGGTGAAAAAAAGGAAGAAAACCAGATTGGTATTAATATAATACCATGGTAAACACTATTTCATTAAGCCTCATGGATATGGGAACTACAGGACTGTTACTATGAAATATTTAAACAACATGTGAGGAAAATGAAATTGAAAGAAAAGGAGCAAAGTAGACACTTCTGAAAAGTTTTGACAGAACATTGTCAGGTACAGAAAGTAAGGAAGATAAAAAGAAGAAAAAATATAGCCTAATGATGCACATTAAAAAATTTAGAACAGATTTTATAAATAATATATAAAACTTGCTTAATAATTCATTAGCTAGTTTCTTTCCTAACACCTAGTTTTCTAGAACCCTCTCTTTCCCCATAGAGTTGGTAAATTTGGATATTTTGAATATGGAATGTGTTTTGCCAAGCAATGAATTCGCTTTATACTCACTCTCGTCAATACTAACATTTCTTGCATTTATTCTTAATACTTAAAAACAATCTGCCAATCATTTTAAATATACATTTATTAAGACCCGAGTATTTTGATAAATGTGCTATTTTACAAATCTTCTTTTAAAGAAAGGAGAAACATGAAGCCAAAGAGCTTATCTTACTGGCTCAAAAAGACACAATCACACATCAGACCATGGGTCTGCTTGTAGGTCCTGTGTGACAGGCTACAGTTAAGCAACCACCCTATACTCCATATGTCATTGCCAAGTTGGTCCTCAACGCACAGACTGTAACTGATTCTCAGTTCTAAATATAAAGGCAATGAATCCTTCCCCAAATCAACACCCAGTATGACAGTGGATGCACCAATGTTGGTACCAGATTCTCTCTGCCCTTCAGCCTTGTTAAATGCAGAGAAGTGAATTAGAAAGAACAATGGCACATAGTGCAAGGATCAAAGCATTAGGAGTAACATCTTCAACATAACAAATTTTTTTTTGGTAGGAATAATACAAAGCTAATACCTTTAAAAGGAAATGGGATTGTACTTTTCAAAACTATAACATTACTAACAAAGAATTACTCAATATATTTACTGGCTTTCAATCAGCATCAATTATAGAAGGTAAGATTTTTCAATGTGACTTTTTCTAATTGTTCATTCGTTACTTATTAATTAAGTATTAATTCACTATCTACTAAGTGCTAGGGATTATGGTTGGTGCTAAGGATATAATGGCAAATGAAACAGCTTTGTTGCTTCCACTTAAGGATTTTAAGTCTAGACGATTGTATCGGGAGTAATCTGTTACAAAGGAATCAGAAGGAACAGCAGTTTTCAAAACTGTCATGAACTTGGGACTATGATTTAATACCTTCTGAGAGAAATATAATCACTTTTGGAACATTTCTAAGTAGAGTTTGGACAACTTTATTTAGCAGCCACAAGAAGTCAATATATTAGCAGAAGTTTTAAGAGATAGGCAGTCCCAAATGCACTATTAAAACACCATGTAACACTATGTAATGTAAGTAGGGTACAGGCTCTTAACGGCCAAAACACGGGACTCAGCTTTGGACTGCTGAACATTTGTCCTATGGCCCACTAACTAGTCTCAACTAGTGCTCAGGATATAATATTGAGAAACATTAGGGTAGTTAACTCATTGTCTCCTAAAGAATTGGAGCTTATAAAGGAAAAATATTAATATCTGTTAGGCTAAATAAACATTTTTGTTCTTTAATAATTAAAACATTTGTGTCTGGTAGTTACTTAATGGAGAAATAAGAGATTTGATTTTGATAGGATTTATATCTATTAAAATGTGTTTCTTTATTGTCTTTGCAAGAATTGAGTTTGAAGTACTTGATAGTCTGTGTTCCTCTATATATACCTGAAGAACTCTTGTTCATGCCTTGAGGCCAGGAATTCAACCCCTTCACCTGCCCAGCTACTTGAAGGCCCCACTAACTACAAATTTAAGGACTTTGAGTATTGGCTCTTGGCATTCCTAAACGATCTTAGCTCCTGCATATTTGTACCTCTCTTATTCTTAATTTTAGAGACCATTTGACTGAGCTTTTAAATTAAATTTACTTTTATTCTTACTTTTTTTTTTTTTAATTTTTTTTTTCAACGTTTATTTATTTTTGGGACAGAGAGAGACAGAGCATGAACGGGGGAGGGACAGAGAGAGAGGGAGACAGAATCGGAAACAGGCTCCAGGCTCTGAGCCATCAGCCCAGAGCCTGATGCGGGGCTCGAACTCACGGACCGCGAGATCGTGACCTGGCTGAAGTCGGACGCTTAACCGACTGCGCCACCCAGGCGCCCCTTATTCTTACTTTTATATTGCTCCCATAAGTTTATATCTTTCAGGAGTTTACAATTTTATTGATTTACTAGCTTTATTATTCTCTCTAAAATTAACATTTTACAATTCTACTTGCTTAAAGAAGTGTATTGGCTTTTGCTTTTATTTCTTTGTGGTATTAGAATCATACCAAACCATTATCAATTAGAGTTCTCAGTTGTTTTATCTCATTTTCAGCTTTTGCATTTGGTATCTTTATTATTCTAATTACTTCTAATGCTTTATAATTTCTTAATTTTGTTACAATGTTTTTTCCCTTGAATTTTTCCTATATTAAATAATAAGCTCTGATATTGCATAAGAATAAAGCAGTAAGCACAATGCTAGGAAAAAAAGATCAAAGAAGCCAACAGGCAAAATATAATCACAAACAATTTAAAATTACCATAATTTTTGGCTTTTTAATTCTCTGTGAAACAAACACTTTATGTTACATTTTATTTTTATTTATTTATTTTTAAATGTTTATTTATTTTGAGAGAGAGAGAGAGAGCACATGCGCAAGAGAGACTTTGAGCGTAAGTGGGGGAAGGGCCAGGAGAGAGGAAGAGAGAGAATCCCAAGCAGACTGCACGCTATCAGCACAGAGCTTGATGCGGGGCTTAAACCCATGAACCACGAGATCATGACCTGAGCCAAAATGAAGAGTCAAATGCTTAACAGTCTGAGCCACCCAAGCGTCCCATGTTACATTTTATTTTTATATAAAGAGTTCATTTGATCTATTAGAGTCAACATGTTTTGAGAATTTCTCTTAGCATTTCTTTTTAACTAATAGTTCCCTAAGTCCAGAACTTCAGTTCTAGGCTCTTCTTTCCCGCCCTGTAGACTCTGCCACAAATGCTAACTATACCAACCAAGTCCACAGTCTGCGCCTGGATGGGGGTCCCTGTATATTGCCACTTCACCTGATGAGGAAGATTTTTCTCATCATATGACCCCATCTTCTTATCACAGGGCCTCAAGCAGAGCAATATTAAAATTATTACAAAGGGCCTAAAGAATGTTAAATGAGTTGTTAAATAAAATTCACAGAGAGACAAATATTACTCATGTTTTAGTTGTATTAGGACTCTTCCAAATTCTATTTAATTACTTCTGGGCTTTGAATCATTAAAGAGTGAATTTTTGAACAGTAGCAAATCAGATGTTAAAAAAAGTTAGTCTGAACTCTGGTGGCTAGCTCAGGTGGTCTTGTGATGACAGAAACATTCTATCCATTGCTTTATTAATGGATATACTTAATGTTTTATATATACTCCCAATGTAAGCAAATTACTTTCCCTGAACATTTATTTAAATTCCACCTGTCACTTTGGATAGAACTGGCATTGTTGTGTAATGTGTGAAAATGTGTGTATATGCATCTGCACACATGTGACTCTAAATAAAAAGGTTTCCTTTAATGTATTTATATTAAACCCAGACTTTTGTAAAGAAAATATAACAATTTTAGAGAAAACCTAATGTTCTTGCCTATCTCTTCTCCAAGGCACTTGCTACCATCTCATATACCTTGCTCTGTCAACTTCCTTCTCTCCATCTACTGTCTCTGCTCCCACCTGCTTTTTCCTATCAGTATTTAAAATTCATTAAATCTCTTAATAGATAAATAAATAAAACATTTCACAAATTCATCGACCTATTCAAAAAACACACACAAATGTGGTAGGGGGGGGATGGGTAAAGGAGAGCAAGAGATACAGGCTTCCAGTTATGGAATGAATACATCACAGGAATAAAAGGTACAGCATAGGGAAGATAGCCACCGATAGCAGTGTATGGTGACAGATGTAGCTACACTTGTGGTGAGCATAGTATAATATATATAGACTTGCCCAATCACTATGCTGTACACCTGAAACTAATGTAACATTGTGTGTCAATTATACTTCAATACAAAAGAAAAAGAATGAAATTGCCAATTAAAAAAAAAGGAAAGAAGAAAACAAGCAAAGTCTAAATAACTCTCATATCCAAGAGTATTTGGATACATGATGACTAAATGTAATTCAATATTAACCAGGCTGCTTGAAAAGAACAAGAGGTATAAAGTAAGAAAATATGAATAAATTATGAACGTCAGTTAATAAGAATTTATCAATATTATTAGTTCAGTAATTATAGCAAATGTACCATACTAATATAAGATATTAATAATGGGGAAAAGTGGGGCACCTGGGCGACTCAGTCAGTTACATGGTTGTCTCTTGTTTTTGGCTCAGGTCACGATCCCACCGTTTGTGAGCTAGAGCCCCAAGTAGGTCTCTACACTGACAGCATGGAGTCCGCTCGGGAATCTCTCGCCATCTCTCTCTGCCCCACCCCCTCTCATGCTCTCTCTCTCTCTCTCTCTCTCTCTCTTGAAATAAATAAACTTAAAAAAAAAAAGAAATACTTTCACCCTCTGTCCACTATTCTTTTTCTCCAGTTTATTTCTCATTTGACTGACTTCTAACTTCTGACCATATCATTCAGTTTTCACTAAGGTAATTAAAGACTTCTTGTTGCTAAATCTGATACACTCAGATCAAGGGAAATGATTTAGTCTGGGGTGGGATAATCAGGGAAGGTGTCCAAGAACAAATTAAACTTTCTAAATGTAGAAACTGAAATCACCTACCAAGTGTTAATCAGGATGAATGTAAAAAGGCACTAACTTAATGAAAGAAATATAACCCTTCAAAGCAAAAAAGACAAATCCAAGATCTCTCAAGTTTCCAAAGAGAAAAAAAATAATATGCTTACAAAAGAATGAGTACAAACTGCCACTGAACTCATCAGTGGGACAGTGCTTTCAGTGTTCTGAGGGACAATGATTTTACCCTAGAATTTTATACTAGCTATTGATTAAATGTAAAGGTAGAATAAAAAATTACCAAGATTCAGAAACTTTTCCCACTGTATAACTTTTCTTCAGAAGTTAGTTCATGATTTAGTAAATAGTAAACCAAAACCAAAACCAAAACAGAGGGAAATCTTAAAAAATCTATGCTGTTAGGCAGAAAAAGACAAAATTAAAAAGAGAGATGGGGAGGTTTGGGAGTATGACTTCCAAAACAAAAAGCAGAATTTTATAAAATAAAGATATGGAGAAACATTTAAGCTATAGCAATGGTACAAAACAAAAGGGGTAGAAAGAGGCAGAAAATGGGGCAACTAAAACAACCAGCGAAATAAGGCACTTTGTTAAAGGTGGCAGAGTTGCAGATGGAAAAAGTCAGTCATTGAATCATCTAATCAGGTACAACTACATTAGATTCTTAAGTCAGTAAGCAAACAAAATCTCTGAGATCTGGATAGTATCTGTTATCGTACCCAGTGTTTCTTTAACTAATTCACCTTCCTAGGTCTATGTAATGCTTTATTTTATTTTATTTTATTTTATTTTATTTTATTTTATTTTATTT